>NC_054487.1:87868688-88013688 GCF_017639515.1 Carcharodon carcharias | reverse complement strand
CCCTCTTAGATGGGTGTAAGAAATCCCATGGTACTTTTCCAAAGAAAAGCTGATGAGTTCTGCCTAATGTCCTGGACAATATTTATCCCTCAATCAACAACACTTTTTTTTTAAAAAAAGGATGACCTGGTTATTATCATCTTGCTATTTGTGCAAATTGGCTGCTGTTTCCTATGTTACATGTGTGAGCACACTTCAAAAACAAATTAATTGGCTCTAAACGCTTTTGAATGTCCTGAAGTTCTGAAAGGTGGTATAGAAATGCGAGTTTGTTCCTTTTAAGATCCTAGATGTAAAATGCGGTTCTCCTTCGAAACAAATACAATGGCACATACAATTTTCAAATGTTCATCTTCCTTTGTCCCATTTATGATGAGGAATGGTAAGCATATTAATGCATTATTCAACGCTGATTTACTGTTGTGATACATCCCTAAGCACCTACACAGAACTGCCTTAGGGAAAGATTCTTCACCCATTTTCACATCTTCATCATTAGCAATGTGGGCGTGGGTAGGAAGGGACAATGTTCTCTTTGACGACGCTTACTGTGCAATAGTTACCTCATTCGCATCTGAAGATTAAGCAGCAACTCAATCACAGAAGACAGTGAAAGGAGGAATTGACCAGTAGGCGAGCAATTGGCAGGTTATTATCAGCAGCAAGAAGACTGAGTGTGTGTGTGCTGGGGAAGATTGACAGTGCTGTTACCCACCCACCTCTTTTATTCAGTACTAAATACTTGATTTTTTGGCTTGGTAACCACATCTAGTCTAGGCGAACAACAACAACTTATATTTACATAGCACCTTTTAATGTAATAAAACATCTGAGTCCAGTTCACGGTAGCTGTGATATTGGAAATGTAGATAGGAAAGGTGTGAATTTTCCAGAAAGCTCAATCTATATTTTTGATCTTGCCTCAGTCTATTATCATTCTTTCACAATTCAACAGTTCCTAACCAAGCCACATGCTGTGCACGGTGGCATCAAGCTGCAGCCAAGGCTCCTTTGACAGCACTTTCCAAACTTGTGGCCTCTACCACCTAGAAGAACAAATCACACTTGAACGTGACTTGGAAATATATCACCGATCCTTCACTGTCGCTGGGTCAAAATCCTGGAACTCCCTCCCTAACAGCACTGTGGGTGTACCTACACCACACGGACTGCGGCGGTTCAAGAAGGCAGCTCACCACCACCTTCTCAAGGACAATTAGGGATGGGCAATAAATGCTGGCTCAGTCAGTGACGCCATATTCAATAAATGAATAAAAAAACCCGCTGATACTGAGATGTTGCAAAAATGTGGTATGTAATGCCAGCTCAAATCTAGACAACTAGTGATTTGGAAACAGTGGAAAAATGGAGCAAGGTGGTTGATCATCATTTCCTGTCCAACCTGGGTTTTCTAACCCTGCCCCTTCCCCCAGGCTGTCATTGGCTGCCTCTTCCCTGCCTGACATGTGTAACTGCTGGTGAGCTTGTATTCACATTTACCTTATCTCCTCCTGAGATCCCCGTGGAAGTTGATGATAGACCCCACTCAGCACAGGTATAAGGTCCAACGCCTCTAGATGAGGGATTGGGTTAAGTGGATTCTCTAAATGGGCCCCAGCACTTATTGCCAACAGCTCTGTCCCTGTGCTTTTCCAATGTAGTGGCAGCAGTGAGCTCCCTCCCACTGATGGGAATCCCTCACGGAGACACTGAATCAGGAAAATGGATTGAGGTTACAGTGGGATAGGAGATGCATTCTGCCCCTCATCCCTTCCCTTCCTTTTAGAGCCAGTTCAGTCTGAAGCTATGCCGAGAAGGGCGCACTACCGCATGCTGGAGTCGTCCGTACACCTGACATTGCCATAACAAATCAACCATACGGCCCGTGACATCAGAGCCCCAGGGCGTTGTAACCAGGAGGGGGCACCCCCAAAGATGTGCTGGGGAACTCCACCACCCCCACCACACCCCCAGTTCCCCGCAGGGCACCGCAGCTGCCCGTCCAACCCCCCACTAACCAATCCCTACTGACCAGCCCCAGATAACCACCCGACACCTCCACTGACAGCGTCCCCCACTGACCACCCAATACCCCTCCGACCATTCCCACTGACCACTCGAAGCCCCCCCCCCGACCATTCCCACTGACCACATGAACCCTGACCACCTGACCCCTAAACACACCCAACCCCACCCACTGACCACACCCACACTGACCACCTGGACCCACCCTACACCCCCAATGATCACCGCCCCCCCCACCTGATTTCTTCCCTCCCAACACCACCACCCCCCCCCTCCCCCACCCCCTCACCCCCTCAATACCATCCACTTATCTTACAAACTTCTCCTTGGCTTCTCAAAGTGGCCAGACCATTAATCCTACCTGTTTTACAGCAGCTAGTGTCATAAAAGGGGTGTGGCCTCTCCTCCGAGTCTCCTGCACTCGACACACAGCCTCAGGAAGCCGCTGCCTCACACTGTCCTCACCTGACCCGAGTCAGAAGGTCGGGCGAGAAAGGAGCAGCTTATTTTCCAGGAGGAGCAGAGTGGCAATCCAACTCTAATTACCACTCTGCAGAAGTTAGGGGCTTATCTTTAAATACCTGAATATGATGCACAGGCAAGAAAAGAGCAGCTAAAGCAGCTATCCCATCCCATCTGCCCCACATGGTCATGACACATTTAGCATGATGATTACTGCCATGATATTTCTCGGGAGAGACAAACAATCATATTTTTAAAAAGCCCAGGGTCAATTTAGGGAGAATAAAGGCTGAGAAATTCCTCTCCGAACCCTTGAAGCAATTCAAATTAGGAGGCCAGGGTGGAGAAAGATCCCAAAGCTCTTGTCAGAGATGTAACCAGACAAAATTTTGGCTGCGACACCAAAGGAGCAGCTGTTGGAACTGGTGACCAAAAGCTTGATGTAAGTTTTTAGGAGGGGCCTTGGAGAGGGGAGACGGAGTGATTTTGGGATAGAATCTCAAAGCGTAGAGCCAGCTGATTGCAGGAGCACCCAAGAGGACTGGGCAGATGTTTAGATGGCTAAAGGCTACCAGCTGCCACCAAAGGGGGCCTGGCCATTAAATGGAGTACGATGTGGGAAAATGTGAAATTGTCCATTTTGGCAGGAAGAATAAGAGAGAATCTTATTATCTAAATGGTGAGAGATTACAGAGCTCTAGGGTGCAGAGGGATCTGGGTGTCTGAGTGCATGAATCACAAAAGGCTAGTATGCAGGTAGAGCTGGTAATTGGGAAAGCTAATAGAATGTTATTATTTATTGCGAGGGGAATCAAACACAAAAATAGGGAGGTTATGCTTCAGCTGTACAGGGCAGTAGTAAGACCACATCTGGAGTACTGTTTACAGTATTGGTCACTTTATTTAAGGAAGGATGTAAATGTGTTGGGAACAGTTCAGAGAAGGTTTACCAGACTAATACCTGGAATGGTTGGATTGTTTTGTGATGGAAGGTTGGTTGGGTTAAGTTCATAAAGTTCATATCCACTGGAGTTTAGAACATAAGAACGAGGAGCAGGATTAGGCAATTCAGCCCCTCGAGCCTGCCCCGCCATTCAATACGATCATGGCTGATCTCATTTTGGCCTCAACTCCAATTTCCCGCCCTCTCCCCATAACCTTTCAACCCATAACTAATTAAAAATCTGTCTATCTCCTCCTTAAATATATTCAGTGTCCCAGCATCCACTGCACTCTGAGGTAGTGAATGCCACAGATTCACGAACCTTTGAGAAAAGTAATTCCTCCTCATCTCTGATATAAATCTACCACCCCTTAGCCTAAAACTATGGCCTCTCATTCTAGAATGCCCCACAAGGGGAAACATCCACTCCACATCTACTTTATCTATACCCTTTAGCATCTTATATACCTCAGTTAGATCTCCTCTCCTTAGAGCAAAAGGTGACTCGATTGAAACCTTAATAATCCTGAGGGATCCTGTCAGGATGGATGTGGAGAAGATGTTTCCTCTTGTGAGAGAATCTAGAACTAGGGGTCACTGTTTAAAAATAAGGGGTTGCCCATTTAAAATGGAGATGAGGTGAAATGTTTTCACTGAGGGTCGTGAGTCTTTGGAACTCTCTTCCTGAAAAGGTGGTGGAAGCAGAGTTTTTGAATATTTTTAAGGCAGAGGTGGATAGATTCTTGGTAAGCGAGGGGGTGATGGGTTATCAGCGGCAGGCAGGATGCAGATTTGAGGTTATCAACAGATCAGCCATGATCTTATTAATTGATGGGGCAGGTTCAAGGGGCAGCTCCTCCTTGTTTGTATGTAAGAATGAGAGTTATGGGAAGTGGGTTCCATGGGAGGGATGTTTTCAGTATTGGGCCCAGAGGAACAATTCCATTTCTCCTAGTCCCACAAGTGGTTAGAAAACCCTTGTGTAGAAATAGTCTCTCCTGGACTCAAATATACTTCTTGCTGTCTTCATCTAGTGGCTCCCATGCTCTGCCAGAGTGAAGTAGTCGAGGCTCGATAATGTCATTGTACCCTGATCTGCATATCTAACAAAGGACCCCCCACTGGTCCCAGTGGGTGTTTTTGTCTGCTTGTGCGGAGAAGCAGGTTAAAATGAAAGACTATATATTCCAGGCAGAATATTGAGGGATTTTGACTGGTGTTAACTGCCTCCTTGCCTGATTTAAAACTGGGTGGGGATAAAATCACACCTAAGATTTCCTTGGTGTTCTTTCTTAACTCAGAGGATAATATTTTCAGCCTGTTTTGGATTCTCATTTGTGAGACCCTGATAATAAAAGATTTAAGAGTAATGGGGATCTTTGAGTGATTTCATCATCTTTCATATCGATCTCTGTGGGCAGTCAGGAGCAGAAGAAAAAGGATCAGGAGGAGGACATTTAGCAGCTTGAGCCTAACCCACCATTCAGGAAGATCATGGGTAATCTTCCATATCAGCTACGCCTTCCTGCACTACCCCACATTTTCCTCAATTCCTCAAACCTCTGGCTTGAATATTACCCATATCCCCAGAACATTAGTCTGGGCATTTGGATTACTAGCCAGTGACTTTACCACTAAGCCACCATCTTCCCCTATAAGCCCCACTGCAAATCTAGGCCCATACTTCAGTGTAGGACTGAGGGAGTGCTGCACTGTCAGAGATGCCATCTTTTAGGTAACCTGAGGTCCTCTCTGCCGACTCGGGTGCATATGACTGATTCCACGGCACCATTTCAAACGAGTGTAGACGAGTTCTCCCAGATGTCGTGACCAATTTTAATAGGTGCAGGATTTGGGCAGGACACGTGTGAAGTGTGTTTGATGTTTGCAGTGTCATTTTGATTCCTGTGCCTCATCTGCATAGTGTTGGTCTGTTCTCCACCAAATATTATAAAGCATTTCTTTGGCTGTAAAGTGCTTTGGGACATTGTGAGGTCCTGAAAAATGCTATATAAATGCATCCCTAGTTCTCTCGTCCACTCTTTCCCTCCTCCCCTTACCATTCTGTCACTCTTTCTCCCCCTTCACAACTGAAGGTTGGCAGAGAGAAATGTGCAAGAGGAACAGGCGTTAGGTTTCTCCCTCAGCTTTATTATTCCTTTGTCCTTTCCCATTTCCTTTTTTGTCATTGTTTGTACAAATTAATTTCTTCCTTTCCACTTGAATACGACTGTAACAGGCAATTACTGTCATGTTGACTATTTCAAGAAAAGGGGTTTCAGTTCCTGATTGTGTTTTCTTTCGAGTTCACTGATTCTTCATCTCCTGCCTTGAAATTTTGAACACTCTTGAAGCAGGTAAATCCTGGAATAAAGACAAAGTACAAAAAAAAAAGCTGGTTTTTTAGGTTTTTCCAGCAGGTTTTTCAAGCGTCTGAGAATTGTTGCACTCAAGCTTCCTTTTTTAATCCTAGCATCCTTTACAGCTCACATTACCCTGTCACTAAAACAGCACATGGCAGGGGGTGTTGGTGGGGGGTGGTGTGGGGGAATGAGACCCTGGACAGGATATGAATTGGACCATGGAGATGGGGTGCTTGGGATCATGGGACTGAGGGAATAGATTGGCCCAATCTACATCCATTACCTGGTTAACACGAATGTCATCATCTGCCTTGAAGTTTAATTTATTTTGCTGCTGTAACTATTGCAATTTCTCAGTTTAGTGTCGCAGTCAAATGGGTCAATTTTAGCCTCTAATTTCAATTAGGGAGTTAGGTTCTTTGAATCCTAGAATTCCCCAGTTAGTATAGCAATGCCCTTACAAAATAAGCAACAGAGCAATCCTGAGGAACATATTATCCTTTCAGGGATTGTAATCAAAGGAACTGGGGACACTTTCTTGGAAACTAGAAAGGTTGCATCTGTTCTTCGCATCTGTCCTATCATTTCTACCCATTTTTGTAGCCAAAGTGATTTTAAAATGCCAGCTTAATGTTGTTTAATGTGTAAATAACCATTGTGAAAAGTCCATATTTATTGACAAAAGTGGCATTGATCTGTTTATAATAAAGACAGAAAATGCTGGAAAAGCCCAGCAGGTCTGACAGTATCTGTTGAGAGAGAAACTGAGTTAATGTTTCGTGTTTCAGAGCTGAAGAAGAGTCATACGGACGCAAAACGTTAACTCTGTTTCTCTTTCCACAGATGCTGCCAGACCTGCTGAGCTTTTCCAGCATTTTCTGTTTTTATTTTGGATTTCCGAAGTCCACAGTATTTTGCTTTTATTGATCTGTTTGTGTTGTTGCTTTGTCTGAGTCTAATGATGCTGCTAATTCTCCAATTTTTTCTGCTCTCTGATCTTGACAAATTCATTGATTGGGATGAATGAAAAATGATGATTGAGTATGTACCCAAAGAAATACCTCAACATGTGTTTATGTGGAAAGACCAGAGAAGCTGGGATTATTCTCCTTAAGGCAAAGTAGGTTAAGCCAATGTTTAAGAGGTGTTTAAAATTATGAAGGGTTTTGATAGGATAGATAGAGAGACATTTTACTGATGGAAAAGTTGGTAACCTGAGGATAGAGTTAATTTTCCAAAGGGAATTGGATAAATGGAAATTCAACTTGAAGGCGAGAAAATTACGTGGCAATGGGGAAAGAGGGACTGATTGGATAGTTCTTTCAAAGAGCTTATACAGTGCTGTAAAGTGAAAATCACCTAGTCCCAGAGGACTATAGGCTGCTCCCTCATTAGAGAGAGACGACTGGTGGTGAGTTTAACCTCAGGGTCACCAGACCTCAGGCGAGGGGTGAGGTTGAGAAGGCAGGGCCTTCATGGATGACCTCAGTCAGTACAGGAATTGAACCCGCACTGTTGATGTCACTCTGCATTACAAACTAACTGTCCAGCCAACTGGGCACCACCTTGATGTGTGATTGGAAGGACATCATTGAGTAATGGGAAAATTAGCATAAATAAATCTGTCATTTGGGTTACTCAAATGAAAATAATTATTCTCATTATGTTGGATGCTCTGCATTCATCCTACTGTGACTTGTACCTTCAGTCGAAATTATGGGTGAATTTACTGAGTACATTACCTGTGGCCTTGATTTATAATTATTAGCTTTGTATTTAAATCACTTCATGGCCTTCATGGCCACTTCCTTATCTCTGTAACCCACAGCAGCCTTCCAACATCTCTGCATTTCTTCAACTCTGGCCTCTTGAACATTTCTTGCTTCACCATTGGCAGCTGTGCCTCCAGACAATAGGGTTTTAATCTCTGAAATGCCTTCCCCAAATCTCACCTTTAAGATGTTTCTTAAAATCCACCTCTTCGACCAAGCTTTTTGATCCCCGGCACAACGTCTCCTCTTTTGGGCTTGCATGGTATCAGCTGCTTGCCTGGTAACACTCCTGTAAAGTGCTTTGAGATGTCTTAGGTTCAAAACTTTCTATAAATGTGTGAGAGTCAGGAAAACTGCGAATGTGTAGCCTGAGATACACCATCCCTTGATTCAGCAATTCACAAGGTATTGGAGTTTGAACTATTGAGTGTTCAATTGTTTATTTTTAATACATCTAATTTTCCATCCACTTGCAGCCGGGAATAAATTCCCTTCAGATCTAGTCTCCTGGCACCAATCTCTTACCACAGATTGACACTTTCAGCATCTCAATTTACCCTTGACAAATTTCAGGCTTTTTTGTCTCTTGAGAATAATGTATGGAGACCAACATTTGGATCAGCTCTAGCTTTTGTAATATGGATTACTTATAAGCTCCTGGTAATTAAACAATGGAGAGTCAAGCTGTCTTCCTTTATTCCCTAAGCAAGCATGATTCCACAACAAAGAAATCACAATTCCCAATCTAATTGACAAATTTCAGAATTTGACATCTAGAAGATTTTTTCCATAGTCGAGGTACAGTGAAATTGAGAACCCACTTCTAAAGAAGTTGACAATTTCATGTTTAACAAAAGGAATCTTCACCCATTGAGAGAATAAATGTCATTTGCTGGGAGAAGTGTAGCCACTGTTGTAATGCAGGGAGTGTGGCAGACATTTTGTGCACAGTAAGCTCCCACATGCAACACTGTGAAGATCGCCTGTTTTTAATGATGTTGATTGAGGAATAAATATTGGCCAGGGGACTGGGGAAAGCTCTCCTGCTCTTCTCTGAAATAGTGCCAGGGGATCTTTTACATCCACCTGAGAGCAGACAAAACCACATGTTAACATCTCAATTGGAAGTCGGTACCTCTGATAGTGCTGCGATGATGTGTAAAGAATTTTCTGCAGTAACGCAGTTGGTTTCTAGAAGCCTTGAGTCTTTTTGTGTCTTTTCCTTTGTTCTAAAGTCAATAAGACTTCAGAATTGGGATGATAAAAATCCACAGGCATGAGGCCAATGAAATACATTAGGGCCTGGCTAATTGTGGGCTGCTTAAAATTCAAGTGAAACTCTGCAGGTTGCCTGTGACATTTTGTACATACACAATTTAAAGTGTAACCAGCATCTTATTACGCCTTTGGGAGCCAATTCAAATCTTAAAATGCTTGACGTGGGAACGGTGAGCCTAAGTTGAATTATGCGTTGCTGCTCCCAAGCACTTGATGAATATACGATCAATGTCACTTTGGTATATCTTAGGTTCAAACACTATTCTGAATGTATACTCTGTGCAGGATGCTATAGAAATATCATATGACCCTATTTCCTGCACTGCAACATGGCATTAAAAATTCTGCTCCTCATCATTCATTGAATTGAGGGATTATTACTGAGATGTTTTCATGAACTGTTAAGATTTTTATTTTCAAGAAATATTGTTCCAGTGATTAACTGAGGATTGACCTACATTGTTGTTGGATGCTAGTCACTAGTTCGTCGGGACTTCTGGATCTGGGTTGCAGGCTTGTTTTGCGATGGCCGTGTTGGTAAAATAGACAGAGTTGATCAGCAGGCAGTTCTTAGGTAGAACACATTCTATTTATTTACAGAGGTACTCATAGCTACACCGGTGTGCTTCTAACTCAAACCCTGTCTCCTTACTTCTGATTACTAACTTGGACGACTGACTACAGAGCTACCCCACTCTGTTCCTCTATTGGTTAAATAAGATCATATGACCTTCCTTTATAACATCCTTCTTAAAGGTGTACTACACATTACATAAAACCATAATTACCACCTCCCTCTCCCTTTACTCAGAAACACCACTTACAAGTACAATTTTCTCAAAACAGCAAAATTATTTACACATAAATAATTTGCACATTCAGTCTTTCTGGATGTTTCCTCATGCATGTAGAACGCGTCAGTTCTACAACTTCAGATGCTTTGTCAGGAACCTCCTTTTCTGGAGTTCTTTGAACATCAGGTTCTTCAGGCACCTGCAAATCTGCTTCCTCAACTCCAGCACGTGCAACAGACACATCTGATGCATCTGTACTAGGTTGAGTTCTTTCATTGACTCGATTTGAACACTGGTGAAATTGTTTCTTGAGGATTTGTTCCTTTCTTTCTTAGATGATCCACATGTCTCCATTTGACTCGGTCTTCCACCCTCACATGGTAAGATAGAGGTCCAGTCACTGCACTTATTTCACCCAGTAACCACTTTGGTCCTTATCCAAAGTTCTTCACATACCATCTTTCCTGTGGTAAACTTCCTGTCACGGCTATGCCAGCCGTGTCTAGTTTTCTGACTTCCCTGATTCCTTTCCGCCTTTCCCGCTAAATTTGGCATTATTAAGCTCAATCTCATCCTGAGATGGTGTTTCATCAATAACTCCGCAGGTATGACACCAGTTGTTGTGTGAGGGGTGGTCCTATGATGGAAAAGAAAGCCTGCTGGCTTGGTTGCCAAGGAATCTCCAGTTAATTTCTTCATGCCTGCCTTGAACATTTGGACCACCCTTTCGGCCAGACCATTTGAAGAAGGATGGTTCGGTGAAGTTTTTACGAGTGATATCTTTGAGGCTGATATACCGCTGAAACTCAGCACTCATAAATGCCATGCAGTTATCAGATACAACCACTTCTGGTAGTCCGTAAATGGCAAAGCTTTGACATAACTTCTCGATTGTAGCAGGATACGTTGGTGACTTCACCTAATATATGCCCATCCATTTTGAGTGGGCATCCACAATGAGCAGAAACATTGACTATTTGGGATCTTTCATGGGGAGAATATGCAATCATACCAATGACCTTCCTGGCCACTGCCAAGGGTGTTACAGAGCTGTTGAAGGTAACTTTTGCAATTGCTGACATTGCACACAATTCTTCACTAAACTCTCTATTTCTCCACCCATCCCAGGCCACCATAGATAGCTGCGGGCTATGGTCTTCATTCGGGGAATTCCCGGATGTGCACCGTGTAGTTCAATCAACAATGGTTTTCTTCCTTTTGGGGGAACAATCACTCGTGCTCCCCACAATAAGATACCATCCTGGCTGGTTACTTCATATCTTCTGTTAAAGTACAATTTCATTTCATCAGACACATGCTCTTTTGACCAAATATTGAAGTACTTGTTCACGTACTTTGGATAAGACTTGGTCTCGCCCTGTCCAGTCTCTGATCTGTCTAGCACCTTCCGGGGATGAATCTAAGAACTTCAACAACAAAACTAGTTCTTGTGGAACTCGGACATCTTCATCTTTTTCTTGTAAGGGCAAACAACTCAGTGCATCAGCGTTTGCAATTTGATTTTCAGGCCTATGAATGAAAGCGTACTCACATGCTGCCAGGATCAACGCCCATTGTTGTATTCTTGCCGAGGCTATGGGTGGTATAGCCTTATCCTCACAGCGCAATCCTAGCAATGGTTTATGCCTCAAAACGATAGTAAAATGGCGGCTGTGTATGTACTGGTGAAATTTCCTGACACCAGAGACAATGGACAGGCCTTTTTTTTCTATCTGTGAGTATCCCTTTACTGCTGTAGTGAGTGTTCTTGAGACATATCCTATAGGCTGATCTGTGCCATCGTCCATTCCCCTCTATAGGGAGATATGTCACATGTCAACACCAATTCTTTCCTCTGGTCATAATGTACTAGGTAGGAGAAATGCAACAATTTTTTACCTTTTTGTGAAAGCTTCTTTCTGTGGTGTCTCTCAAGACCATTGTTGGTGGTTCTTCAGTAGATAACACAGGGGTTGCAGCTCTGTAGACAAATTGGACAAGAGCTATCCATAATAACTGATCATTCCTAGGAGCTCTGAGGCATGCTTTGGTGCAATTGCCTCTCTTATGGCTCACACTTTCCCCTCAATTTGGTGGAGGTCCTGTGAATCTACCCAGTGACCCAAATAGATTACCTCCCTCGCTTGGAATGTATGCTTTTCTCTTTTTTTAATGCACTCCAGCTTGCAAGAAACGTTTTAAGACTTCTTTTAAGTTTCCCAAATGCTTCTTTAAGGTGAGTCCTGTCACCAGTGCATCTAAATAAACTACAACATGGAGCAGTCCCTGCAGTAAACATTCCATTGTTCTCTGGAATATGGTGCAAGCTGAGAAAACGCCAAAAGTCAAATGGGTTTATTGGTCCAACCATTTGTGTTTATTAATGGTGACAAATTCCCTTCTCTAACTCTAATTGTTGATAAGCATGACTTACATCGAGCTTCGTTTAGGTAGTTCCACCTGCCAGTTTAGCATATAGGTCTTCAATTTTTGCTATGGGGTACCTGCCCAGCTTAGCCACTTTATTAACTGTCAAATTTATGGTCTTCACAAATTCGAACGCTTTGCTTGGGTTTAAGGACTATTGGTGCTGCCCATTCTGAGAACTGCACAGGTTGTATAAAGCCCTGTTTCTCTAATCTGTCCAGTTTGGTGTCGACCTTTTCCTGAAATGCATAAGATACTGGTCTTTCTTTCCTGATTCAGGGGGAGTTGCCTTTGGGTCCACATGAATTTTTGCCTGCAGCTGCTGGATCTTCTCAAGTTCGTCCTTGAAGACTGAGGCGTATTTTTGTAGTCACTCTGGTCACCCACTTGCTCTCAGCTGGAAAATTTCAGCTCATTCTAATTTAATCTCCTTTAGCCAATTTCATCCAAGGAGATTTGGCCCCCTGCCTGCTACACCATCAAGGGTACTTTTACCGATTGGCTTTCATAATGGACAGTTACTGTACTTATTTCTTTGACTTGGATGTCTTCACCCGTGTAAATTTTTAATTTGGCATCAGTTTCTTCCAAATTTAATTTATGTTCACCATAATTCATATATTTGAAAGTGTGTTCACCAATCACAGTAGTGGAAGCACCTGTGTCCACCTCCATTCTAATAGATTTATCATTTACCTTCACTGTTACATAAATTGGTTCTGTTTTTCCAACTTTCAAATTAAATAACCAATAAATATCTGAATTTGCTGCTTCAGGTTCTTCTACATTGTAGATCTCATTCGTTTTTTTCTTGTACTTTAAAGTCTGCCTGATTCTTTCCTTGCACTGTCTCATTAGGTATCCATTTTAATGACAATAAAAATGTTCCATTTGTTTTAAACTGACAATTATTATAAGGTTGTCTGTTTCCACCTCTCGCAATTATTCCTTGTTTTTGCTGTTAAGTCATTTATTTTTGTTTGTCGGCTAGCGGTGGCTGTTTCCCACTTCTCGGCAGAGTCTTAAATTTTCGCACGCTTTTTGGCTGGGTCTTCCTGCCCAATGTGGAGGACGAGGCCACTTTGCGCTCCCTCTATGGCTTTTGAATCTCTTGCCGTGCTTTCCATGGCCAGTACTGTCTCTAGCACCTTCTTAAAATCCAAATTTCTTTCAGAGAGTAATCTCTCCTGAATCATGTCCTCATTCACACCACACACTAAATGATCTCTGAGCATATCATTTAAAGATGTACAAAACTCACAATGTCCTGTTAACTGTTTCAAATTTGCCACATAATGAGCAACTGTCTCTCCCAGGGCTCATTTTTTTTTTAGTTAAATTTGAGCCATTGCATCATTCCCGAGGGCTTTGGTAAAGACCTTTTTACGAGGTCCACCAGTTCATCAAAACTTTTCAAATCTGTGGCATTGCCATCAAACTTTTGAGTCAAGCCATGGGCTTTACTCCCACGTGTGAATAAGAGGATCGCTCGCCTCTTCTTTCCCCCTGCAATGTTTTTCGTTTGGAAAAAGAACAATATAATATAAATTATATTATTTACTAAATATAAAAAATATAATGAGACCAATCATCCATAGCTGGATCAAAAGGATCAATTCTTCCGAATTACAGCATTCTGTGACAGGAACAAAAACAGAATTACCTAGAAAAACTCAGCAGGTCTGGCAGCATCAGCGGAGAAGAAAAGAAACGACGTTTCGAGTCCTCATGACCCTTCAACAGAACTCAGTTCTGTTGAAGGGTCATGAGGACTCGAAACGTCAACTCTTTTCTTCTCCGCTGATGCTGCCAGACCTGCTGAGTTTTTCCAGGTAATTCTGTTTTTGTTTTGGATTTCCAGCATCCGCAGTTTTTTGTTTTTAATTCTGTGACAGGATTGCTTCAACGATTAGGACGGAAATTCTACTTGTAATTATCATGCGAGGTACGGCCCGATTTCATTTCTCTTAATTTCTTTTGTTAACTTGTTTTATTCTTGAAGCCAGTGTTATTCTCAAATCTTCACTTTTTGCTCACTTATTTTCTTGCTGCTTCCTTGTCGCCAGTTAGTTGGATCCTAGTCACCAGTTAGTTAGGACTTATGGACCCAGGTTGCACACTTGTTTTGAGATGGCCATGTTGGTACAATAGACAGAGTTGATCAGCAGACAGTTCTTAGGTGGAATACATTCTGTTTATTTACAAAGGTACTCAGCAGCTACACTTGTGCACTTTTAACTCGAACCCTGTCTCCATACTTCTGATTACTAACTCGAACTATTGACTTCAGAGGTAGCCCATGCTACTCCTCTATTGGTTAAATAAGATCATGTGATCTTCCTTTATAGCATCCTTCTCAAAGGCAAACTACACAATAAGTTAAACCATAATTACCACAATTATAATATAGTTTTGCCTCCACTGTAGTAGTGTCTCATATAACATGACTTCTGAGAGGCATAGCTTGGTTGTTACTGATAGGACTTCTGAGTTTTTCTGACAAAATAATAAACATGGCCTTATAACACTGGCTTTTTTTTTGTAGTGACAACCTTGTAGTCAGAGTCTACTGTGTGCGCAGAATTGGATGGGCACTTAGTGAATGATAGTAGCAGATGTAATTCACTTCTTAGGGTTAATTGATCTGGGAGCTTGTGTGGGACAGAGCAGGGGATTAGTGAAGTCTCCAGATGTGATAAATATGAATCAATAAGCTGTAAAGAAAAGAGATTATCAGTATAACGTGACATAAGGTTTATGAGTAAAAAGCCCAACAAGGATAGAGGAACTCTTTTTTATTGATTCTGACATTTCAAGAATTAATAAGAAGAAATGATCTTTTTTGTTTTGATCTTCTGGTTTCATGTAAATGCTTGTTTCCTTTCTAAATAGATTCCTGTTTGCTCTTATTTCTGCCCATTAACAATTATGTTTCTGTGGCCTTCTGCTTGTGCTCTTAGATGTATAGGCCTGTGCCAGTTCTGTCTCACTGGGTTACATTATCACTTCTGAGGAAGAAGGTTGTGGGCTCAATCCCCATGCCCGAAACTCGAGCATATAAATCTAGGTTGACAGTGCAGTACCAAGGGAGTGCTACACTGTCGTTGGTTCCATTTGTTGGATGAGATGCTAAACTGAGGTTCCATCTGCTCTCTCAGGTTGGTGTAAAAGATCCCATGCTATTATTTTGAAGAAGAGCAGAAGAGTTCTACCCAGTGCCCTGATCGATATTTATCCCTCAAACAACATCACAAAAAACAGCTGATCTCATCATTATCACATTGCTGCTTCTGGAATCTTGCTGTGTGAAAATTAGCTGTCACACTTCCTGCATTACAACAGTAACTATACTTCAAAAGTACATCATTGGCTTTAAAGAGCTTCAGGATGTCCGATGGGAAAAGCACTATATAAATGAAAATCTTTTTTCTCTCATTATGAGCCGCCTGCTCAGGCAAGTAGATGAACTAGTGCGTCTAAGTTTCTGTCATCACCAGTCAGTTTGTGGGATAGGGAGGGATCACATATAAACTCAGAAATTGCTTGTTTATTCCAGTAATGTGGGTCATAATTGAAGGAGAAATTCAGATGCTCCAGGTCTTAATTGCTTTAAAGCTACCAGCAAATTAAACTTGGAGAGGATGGGGATGGAAAGAGGAGTCTTTTTTGGGGGATGTTTTTATCAATGACCCTGTGTTTTCCCAGGAGGTCCATCAAGTGAAGCCCCCAACCTCAATGGGCCCAGGAGGAGTGACCTCCACTAAGAGAAGCCACAGGCTGTGCTGTAGATATAAATGGGCCTAAAGTTGAAAATGGCAAAGAGCAATCAATTCCCAAAGGTTCTGGGGCTGGAGAGCACTTCTCTTCAGTACAACCCTTACTGAGTTCACCGAATTTATCCAAACTGTTTCCAAATTGTATATCAATTCTCAAAATCCTAATTCATTTGACTCATAGTGGTGTTATTTATGATTAACTAAAGATATCAGCAAGGACATTAATGAAAAGGAACTCAAAAACACCAACTGAATCACTAAGTATTATTATTTCATATCCTGACCTGTAACGTAGCAATAGGAAGCATTATCATTCCTTTCGAGAACAAAAAACAAATTTTTTCTCAAGGGCAATTAGGGATGGGCAATAAATGCTGGTCTAGCCAAGACTCACATATCCCATGAAAGAATACTTAAGAAAAAGTATTTCTATAGCACATTTAATGTAACAAAACCTCCCAAGGTGTTTCATAGGACCTTTATACAACAAAATATGCCACCAAGCCATGTAAGGCGATATGAGGTCCGATGACCAAACCTTGGTCAAAGAGGAGGGTTTTAAGGAGTGTCTGAAAAGAAGGAAAGCAAATTAGAGAGGCAGAAAGGTGTAGGAAGGGAATTGGAGGAACAGCCACTAATGGTGGGGCAATTAAAATTGGAAATGCGCAAGAGGCCAGAATTAAAGGAGTGCAGATAACGCAGAGGGTTGTGGGGCTGGAGGAGATCACAGATAAAGGGAGAGGGCCATAGAGGGATTTGAAAATAAGGATGGGAATTTCAAAATCAAGATGTTGCTTAACTGGGAGCCAATGTAGGTCGGAGTACAGGGATGAAAGGGGAATGGAGCTTGCTGTGAGTTAATAAATGGCCAGCAGAGTTTTGGATGACCTCAAGTTTATAGAGGGCAGCATGTGGAAGACCAGCCAGGAGTGTGTTTAAAAATCAAATAAAGGTGCAATTTTTTTTTTTCAGGTGATCTCAATTTTTTTTTAATGTTGTCTTAGGATGACGGAAATTAGGAACAGGAGGAGGCCGTTCAGCCCTCAACCCTGTTCCACCATTCAGTGAGACTATAGTTGATCTGTATCTTAAATTTCATTTACTCATCTTCAAGTTAAATCCATTAATAATCCCACTATTTTAATACCAAAAAATCTATTAATCTTGAATATCTCAGTTGACCCAATTGGTTCATAGCTTTTGGGGAGTGAGTTCCGGAAATCCACTCTCCTTTGAATGAAGAAGTGCTTTCTGAATGACTCAGCTCTAAGATCCCTCTTGTTCTGGACTCCACATTTATCTGTCGAATCCCTTTAATTATTTTAAACACATGAAAGTCATTGCTTTGAGGATTTCCTTCATGCACAATCAATAGTTATCACATTGCCAAATAATGTTCACCAGATCTACTTAGTCTCCAAGTGCAGCTTCCAATGGTCAACATTTTCAGACATGGATTTCTGGGGCTCACCGAGGTCCCTGCTTGTATCTAATGAGAACACCGGCCAATTATATTGGTGCCTAGTCAGAAAGTGGCACTGTTGTTCATGTTCCTACCATCCCATTCCGCTGGCAATCAACGTTGGGACCCTGGATGCTGAAAATGGGAAGAGTTCCATTTCTCAGTATGAACAATCTTACTGTGGCCTCTACCACCTCGAAGGTCAAGGGCTACAGACACATGGAAACATCACCGCCTGCAAGCTCACCTCCAAGTCACTCACCATCCTGACGTGGAAATATATCACCGTTCCTTCAATGTCACTGGGTCAAAATCCTGGAACTCCCTTCCTAACAGCACTGTGGGTGTACCTACGCCACATGGACTGCAGCGGTTCAAGAAGGCAGCTCACCACCACCTTCTCAAGGGCAATTCGGGATGGGGCAATAAATGTTGGCCTAGCCAGAGATGTTTACATCCTGAGATTGAGTAAAATAAAACGTTAAGCACAAAAAAGAATATTTTTTTGAAAGGTGTTGACTACCATATACTATATTTAGTGGGAGATTCAACCCAGTGATTGTAAACATTTTGACTCATCCACTGAAATAGTGGAGAGAAGAATTTGAAGTGAGTGCTAATTGTTGATTTATTAAAATTACACACTGAAATTTCAGGTGCTGTGCCCAACACCACAATCGCTCAAAAAAACACTGTCCCGCTCAATTTGGGGGAATTTTCTTTTCAAGGCTGTTATTACTTTGGGTCATATGTGTGAGAGTCAGCAAGTGTGTGGGTGAGTGGGATTGCGTATAGGTACATCTGTGAGTATATGTGGGGTGTGTGTGTATATGTCCACCAGTGTTTGGATGTGTGCGTAGGTGTGTGCTTGTGGGAATGTGATGGTGTGTGTATCGGTGAACAGGCTTGTGTCTGGTGGAATTCCCCATGACCCTTGTTTTTTGAGGGATTGTGTGACAAAAGGGAAACTGGGATAGCAAGGCCCATTTCCATTGATTCAAGGGAAATTTCTTGTGGAAAATGCAATGAACCGGGACTTCAGAAAGATTATTAGTACTTTTTTATTATGTGTAAAAGTAATTGTCAAATTAAATAGGCACTTAATGTAAATTGAAGACATTTTCTTTTCAGTCTTAAAATAATTTGTCAATGTTTTGAACATTTAGAGGAATGACACATTCTCAGTAATGACAGCCATTTGAATGAATTATTGTCAAGAATTGATGAGGGACATTTAGATTTGTGTAATATTCTATAGGAGATGGCACAGCCTATGTAGCATCCCATTAATAATGCCTGACGAGCCTGAAGTGAAGGCAGTGGCTCTCTGAATTGATTCTGTGGTTTGTAAATAAAATTTTCAATTTGATTTGCTAAATGCTGAAGATCAAGATAGCATATTGTCTGGGAGTCAGCCATGGCTCAGTGTATAGCAACCTTGCCTCTTAAGTGGGAAGGATATGGTTTCATTGTCCCATTGCAGAGGCTTGAACACACAATCTAGGGCAACCTTTTCCAGTATAGTACTTAGGGAGTGCATCACTGTTAGAGGCGCCATCTTTTGGGATGAGGCATTAAACCAATACCCGCCTACCCTCTCAGTTGGATGCAAAAGATCTCATGGCCATTCTTCAAAGGTCAGCAGGGGAGTTGTCCTCAGTGTCCAAGGCTAATATTTGTTCCTCAACCAATATCACTAGAACAGATGATCATTATCATGTTGTTCTTTGTGGGAGCTTGCTGTGTGCAAATTGGCTGCCTCGTTTCACAGAATCTCAATGTTAGGGCGCAGAAGGAGGCCATTCAACCCATCCTGCCTCCACTAGCTCTCCAAATGAGCATTATGACTCAGTGCCATTCTCCTGCCGTTTCCCCGTACTCTTGCACATTGTTTCTATTCAAGTAACTATCTAATGCCCTCTTGAGTGCCTCGAGTGGACCAGCCTCCACCACACTTCCAGGCAGTGCATTCCAGACTCAAACCATTCGCTCCGTGAAAAAGGTTTCTCTCACCACGTTTGCTTCCTTTGCAAATCATTTTTAAACTGTGCCCTTTCATTCTCGATCCTTTTATGAGCAGGAACAGTTTCTCTCTATCTGCTCTATCCACGCCCTAGTGATTTTGAACACCTCTATCAAATCTCCTCTTAGCCTTTCTCTCTCCAAGGAGAACAGTCCCAATCTCTCCAATCTATCCTCATAACTGAAGTTTCTCATCCCTGGAACTATTTTTGTAAACATCTTCTCCACTCTATCTCCAATGCATTCACATCCTTCTCATAGTGCGGTGCCCAGACTGTACACACTACTCCAGCTAACTGGCATCTAACTAGTGTCCTATACAAGTTCAGCAGTACCTCCTCGCTCTTATACTCTCTGCCCCTATTAATAAAACCCAGGACACTATATATGCTTTATTAACTGCTCTCCATCTTCAATGATTTATGCACATATACACCCAGGTCCCTCTGCTCCTGCACCCCCATAAGAATTGCACCTCTTATTTTATATTATGTCTCTGCATTTTCTTCCCACCAAAATGCATAAAGTCACACTTCTCCGCACTGAACTTCATCTGCCACCTATCTGCCCACTCCACTGACTTGTCTATATCCTTTTGAAGTTCTGCACTGTCCTCCTCACAGTTTACAATTCTCCCAAGTTTCGTATCAAGTTAAAACTGTGACTCCATCTTAGAAGTACTTCATTAGCTATAACCCGCTTTGGGATGCTCTGAGATTATGAAAGACAGTATATAAATGGAAGTCTTTCTTTCTTGCAGTTTTAATAAATAAGCATTGAAGAGAGAACAATTTAGAGATATGAGCCAAATGTTCAGGATCCTAAAGGAAACCAAGAAATTGAGTCCAAATAACATGTTTACGTACTCTAGAACTAGGGCACACTCGAAGTTTTGAAGAGAACATGTGAACAAACAGAAAAGAATGGAGAGATACCGGGGGCAGGATGGAGCAATATAGTTTGAGTGGGAGGAGCCTAGTGTGAGGTATGTGCACGAGCATGAACCAGCTGAGCGAGTGGCTCATTTCCTTGCGTCCATATTAGCTTAGATTGAGCGACTTCACTTGGAGGCTGAGAACGTCTTGCAAAACCTAACCAAGGATGTAAACAATGTGACAGAATTCAGAGAATAATTTAAGTGGATGGGTAATTAAGGAACCTTTGCCTGATGAGCCCATATGGGTTGTGGGGTCATTTCCTCTTCTGTTCCAATGTCCCTATGCAGTTTGTAATATCCTTTTCTGGTTCTAAATAAAAAAGCCACTCTCTGTAAAGTACATTTTAGCATGTTCCAGTTCCTGCACGGTTTACATAAATGACGGTACAAAAGGCCAACTGCAGTGGCAGAAAATTGAAGTTTTAAAAATTTTTCAATGGGATGTGGGCGTCGCTGGCTGGGCCCAGCATTTATTGCCCATCCCTAGTTGCCCTTGAGAAGGTGGTGGTGAGCTGCCTTCTTGAACCGCTGCAGTCCCTGTGGTGTAGGTACACCCACAGTGCTGTTAGGGAGGGAGTTCCAGGATTTTGACCCAGAGACAGTGAAGGAACAGCGATATATTCCCAAGTCAGGATGGTGTGTGGCTTCGTGGGGAACTCCATGGTGGTGGTGTTCCCATGTGTTTGCTGCCCTTGTCCTTCTAGATGGTAGAGGTCGCAAGTTTGGAAGGTGCTGTCTAAGGTACCTTGGTGACTTCCTGTTCCATCTTGTAGATGGTACACACTGCTGCTGTGTGTTGTTGGTGGAGGGAGTGAATATTTGTGGATGGGGTGCCAAACAAGAAGGCTACTTTGCCCTGGATGGTGTCAAGCTTCTTGTGTTGTTGGATTTGCACTCATCCAGGCAAGTGGAGAGTATTCCATCACAGTCTTGACTTGTGCCTTGTAGATGGTGGACAGGCTTTGAGGAGTCAGGAGGTGAGCTACCACCATTGATACCTTCCAGCAGTTTACGGCAATCCTCCTCACTATTTACCACCCGACCAATTTTCGTGTCATCTGTGAATTCTTGATCATACCCCCTGTTACTTGCCACTTATCTGCCCAAGCCTGGATATTGTCCAGGTCTTGCTGCGTATGGGCACAGACTGCTTCAGTGGTAGAGGTAGACCTGACTGTATCACAAACTAACAGTGTTAATCAATCTCGGACTTTTCCTAACTCCCAAAAAGAAGTAAGTTCTGGGGATTTTCGTCTGTTTTTATTTGAAACAGTGACACATTATTATTCCCGGCCGTATAGGAGACGAGCGAATTCTGCCCTCTGCTCCCGCCCCAGTCAATCTCACCTGGAGATGGCACTGCCGTAAGTGGCAGGAATTGATTTAATGCATATAATCATACTGTACGTAATTGCATATAATTATACTTTGTCCTCCACTCGCTGCACTTTGGTGGAGAAATCACTCTGTTTTTATTCAGAAATTCATGAGTTCTGTTTGCCATAATGTGTAGAGACTCTGGGCAGAATCGTCCCGGATTCGCACTAAGTGTGGTAGCGGGTGAGTAAGATGATGTTTTATCCGCCAGCCGCACACTGTACCAGCTCCAACAGGCCGTATTCATTATGCATTCCCAGGAAACCGTGCCGTTTTGATGGCGGGCAGGCTTTCATTTGCCCGCCCCCACCATCGCCTCGCCACTTCCTCAGGTTGGCTATCATGTTTAAAGTGTGTGCCTCTCAGCTCTTCCAGCCCACGGCTGCTGCACAGGAGACGTGGCCCTGAAAGACAAGATGACTGCGGCCCCCCAGTCGATTCGACGATGCATCCCTGGGGCGCTTTTTGGACGCAGTGGACGCCCGTCATGATGTCCTCTACCCCCCGCTCCGGCCGCAGGATGGGCAGCAACATCACCAATCCGTCTCGGGAGGCAGTGGTCAGCGGTGGTCAGCAACAATGCCCTGCAAAAAAGGACAGTCACCCAGGGCCACAAGAGGATGAATGATGTCCTCTGTTCCACCAGGATAAGTCACGCTTCACATCACCCTCGACTCTCATGCTCATTTCATGATGTACCCATCACACATCCACAGGGCCCTCACTCACTGCCAGTTCGAGGGTCATCACCATTCACTCTCTCTCACACACACACTCATTGTCCTCATCCCATCCATGGGACCACTCACCACCCACACATGCCAGGTATACTTATCATCTGGCCTGGCAGGCATCCTGCTAACATTCTCTTCATCTCTATCCATGCAGAACAAGCTGGCTCACAACAAGAGGGAGAGGTCACAGACCAGTGAAGGAATGCCTGACATCAAGGTCCTCACGGACTTTGAAAACAGAACCAGCCAGCTGGCCGGTGACAATCTGGACCGGTCCAGTGCTGATGGTGGGATCGGTGCTGCTCTACCCAGTGAGGATCCAGCAGTGCAACATCCAACAGATAACCATGCTGTGCGTGATGTGTCCTCTTTCACAGGCCACTGCCAGGCACTAATTATCTCCCCTTGCTTTCACAGGCACATCTGGGAAACAGCCGACAGAGTCCATGACCCAGGACCTCCAATCAAACCCCATGGGAAGGTCAGAAGAGGAATCCGCTGAAACCCTCCATAAGACCTGTCACAGCGTCACCCCCACCCTCCAGGAAGGGATGCCCGCTGCACTCCTCAGATTGCAAGGCACGATTGAGGAGTCCATCCACCTTCAGGCTAACGTGATAGCGCCGGCATGCCAACGCACTGGGATCAACATTGCTGGAATGGTGGCTGCCATGGAGATCTTGGTCCAGGATGTTGCTCCTGCACAGGCTGAACTTCATCGCTGACACCATAGTTGGCCTCCAACAGTGTGTTTGCGAGAGGGGTGAGGTGCAGCCCGATCTCACTCCAGCTACCCCCTCTCCTCAAGGAGTCGGCCAGAGGCCCTCAGGTAGCCATAGGGAGGAGGATCAGCAGGTGCACACCCCCACCCCCACCCCCCACGGCCATCCATCCAGGCGACCCCGGCCCATCCGATTCCCCTCCTCCTGTGACCTCCACAGACCCAGCTTCACAGGCCGAGGAAGGTGCCACAGCCACAAAGCAGGACCCCGAAAGCAGGCCGGGGCCCACCATGTCTTGGCCCTCCAGAGGACGCCCGCCAAAGTCATCACAGACAGGGCGTCACAGTCAGCAGGCTGCCCCCACCTCCACTGTGGATGTCCGGGGAGCACCAAGACATAGTGGCAGGGTTAGGAAAGTTAAGAAGATATAATTGCACAGCCTGGGCACAGGTGTTGATCACTTGTACATAATGTTCACTATTGTAAAGAAACTCCCAAGAATGTCTCCCTGCCTGTGGCTCCTTGTTCTGATGAGCAGTGTTCTTGTCACTCAGATGTGAAACCTTCCTGCACAAGATAAAGGCAGGTGTCACAGTCCAGGGCCTCTTCCCTGTGTCTGTGCAGCCTTCAGACCACAGTGATGGTCCAGCCTCACACTCCCTGCACACATTACTGATGCCTGCACCTCGATGGTGCTGGTCATTGCTGCCAGAATGTAGTGGGCAGGTGTCACAGAGTTCCCTCATTCTCTCTGTGTGCTCTCAGCACCTTTAAGAAGGGGCTGGCCCCCATCACACCAGCATCTGTGACCAGTGATGCTGCGCACCAGCTCCTGAAGGGCAGAGGTGCTGAAGGCAGACACAGCATCAGATGCGTCTAAAGTTTCATGGCTGCGTCTCTGAGATCGCCCTGACCATGGAGCGCAAGGGAGCTGCCCTCGGCCAGACAGGAGTCAGACATTCTCAGAGGCTGTGTGAAGATTTATGGAGTGTCCCCACTACATGTCATCATCATCCTCCTGTGATCAAGCGACTATTAGGGTCTCCACTGCATCTCCATGACAGGAGCAGTCTCACAGAGGGTACTGGCGCTGTGATAAGCCAGACTGGAGTCAAACGTTCATTGATGCGATGTGAGGATCTATGGTGTCTCCTCACTGCATGTCGCCATTATCCTCCACAAATCTAGCAGCTATGAGGACCACCCGAGTGTGTCTGCCTCGTCTGGTCAGAGCGACAGCCTCATTGCTGTCATCATCGCTTTCGAGGGTCTCATAACCCTCATCACTGTTGATAACATCCTCATCAGAGGAGACCTCCAGCTCCTCCATCTCCTCCTTGACAAGCTCCTCACCCTGTTGCAGCACCAGGTTGTAAAGGGTGCAGCAGACAATGATAATGTGTGACACCCTCTGTGGACTGTACTGCAGGGCTGCACCAGACTGGTCCAGGCACCAGAACTGCATTTTCAGCATCCATGATCTGCTCCACCAAGTTGCAAGTTACTGCATGAGCCTCATTATAGCGTCGCTCTGCTGCAGTCTGAGGCCGCTGCCCGGGTGTCATCAGCCACGGCCTCTGTGGGTAGCTCTTGTCCCTGAGGAGCCATCCCTGGAGCTACTGTGGACTCTGTAAGACTGCAGAGGTTTTTCACCAACTGAGAATGTAGGAGCCGTGGACACTCCTGGAAACTGTGCGCAGACCTACTGGATGCACTTGTGGTGGTCGCACACCAGCTGCAGATTCAGTGAGTGGAGGCCTTTGCGGTTAACATGGTTGACCCCTAGTTCCAACGGAGAACTGATGCCACATAAGTGAAGTCGATCGCACCCTGCACCTATGGAAAACCCGAGACCTGGGCAAATCAAGTAGCGCTTGTATCCTGGCTGTCCTGGTCCTGGGTGAAATGTACAAAGTTGTTGCCATGGAGAAGATGCATTCATGACCTCATGGATGCATTTGTGGGTGGTGGATTGTGGAATCCCACAGAGGTCATCTGTGGAGCCCTGAAAGGAGCCACTGGCATAAAAATTGAGCACCGCAGTCACTTTCATAGCCACTGACCGTGGATGCCCTCCATGTCCCCTTGGTGCCAAGTCCTGCAGTAGCCGGCAGGTGTGACTGACCCAGTTCTGTGGACATGCACAGTCTTCAGCGACACTGGTTATCAGTCATCTGCAGGAATGAAAGGAGGAGCCCATAGACCCTGGGTCTAGCTCGGCACTGATGATGATGGTTCGGTGGCTCCTCAGAGTTGTGTGCGGGAGCCCCAGTTGCCCCTTCTTCCTAATGGTGCTGCTCCTCCCTCTGTGCAGCCAGGTGCCTCCATCGTTCTCTTCTCTGTCCTCCCTGCTCTCTGTAAGCCATGAGGCAAACAGCTAGGTCACCAGGCTCCATTCTCCTAATGTACTCCTCCTGCAGGATGAAAGACAGAGACGTGTGAGTTAGCATGGGTGTACTAAGGACCTCTCTTGGTTAAGACTGAAGGCCCCTTAACACATCCCGGAGAGTGCTGGCAGAGTTTAGTGCGCTGTATGGCTGCCTGAAACCCCATCCACCTCCGCCCCACTCCACCTGACTGATTGGCAGCAGCTTTGCCCATTGGACTGCAGGCTGTGCTCTCAGCTCAGACACAGGTATTCTCCTAACCGGCACTGCAAGGCTGCACTGTTAACCTGAACCATGGGGGAGACTGGTCCAAACCGGGGTGCTGACATTCTGAGGGGCTGTGAGCACCTCCACCAGTGACTGCTCCATGGCTGGCTTCAGCAAGGAGATTGTACAACTTGTGCAGTCGTCCAACTATTCTGCAGTTCATTGAATTGCTCATTAGTTTTCAGTCTGAGCCTGAGGGATGAAAATCCCTGGAGCACTTGGTGGCAATTTGATGCCTCTGCGTTGCTTGAGTGGGCAGATAAGCTAGTGTCCTGACTCCATGCCTGTCAATGTGGCTGCGCCTGAACTCTCTCAGCTGCAGGGGAATGGTCACTTTATACAAGGTGTCCCTAATACGTGGCTGCTTCCCTCCCCCCCACCCCCACCCCGCTTGTGCACCATCAACCGCCGGGCAGCCATTTCACCCCCCCCTGCCGCCAAGTCACCTCAAGCTCAGAGCTGCCCTTGCCCCCACCTCCAACATACCTCAGCCTTGAAGCCCAACAGACGATCCAGGTGAGCACTGTGCATGGTTACTGTGTACTCACCTCCGAGTTCCCCTCAAAGTGCAGCCCGCTAAATGCACGCCTTTTATACATTGTTGTGAAACAAATACCATCGCACTGACATGGGTGGACGATCCAGCGGGGACGGAGGATGATTCCAGCGGGCTGGCCTTATGATGATGTACAGATGTATTACAATGAGGGTCCTGACGTCCCATGGCAGGAAACATGGCCCACCACTGACAGGCTGAGCGAATGATCGTAAACTGGCTTCACAGCCGTTTGCAAAGCCAACCTTTGGCCTTCTCGGGCATGGACAGTTCTGCCTCTGTTTAAATAGACTCTTTTTGTCCCACCTTCAAGCATTGGCTGGCATGGTGTTACCAATAATCGCTCCAGTTTTTTGGAGGGACTATTACAGGAAGGCAGAGCGAGAGGGTAGCTCCCTGCCTGTGTGCACCATCATCACTGGTATACTTTGGTTAAACAGTAATTACCATCGCTATGAAGTTCATTTCCATTTCTGTTCAAATGTGAACCTTGCAGTCCCAGAGGAGGATTGGCTGATAACTGAGATCATTCATCGTGTGTCTGGAGTAATTCTAAATGTTGGCAAAGGTCCTTCTAAACCTGGATGTCCTACAAATGAGAACTGAGGAAAATTTTGGAAGTAATTTCCTCACTGATCTTTTGGATAATGTTGCTTGAAAAGGCTTGTATGTTTAATATGGTAAGCTGCTTTTAATTGTCAGCCCCAGCCCAGTTGGTAGCTCTATCACCTTGGGCGTCACTGGATTGTGAGCTCAAGTCCCGCCTCAGCTGACACTCCCAGTGCAGTACTGAGGGAGTGCTGCACTGTCACGCCTGCCATCTTTCAGATGAGATGTTAAACTGAGGCCCCGTCTGCATGCTCAGGTGGATGTGAAAGGTCCCTGATATTGTTTTGGAGAAGAGAAGGGAAATTCTCTCCAGTGTTCTGACCAATGTTTATCATTCAACTAACACCACTACAAGAGATTACCTGGTCTTTTATCCCATTGCTGTTAGTTACAGAGAAAGAAGTTGCATTTCTACAGTACTTCAGGATATCCCTCAATAAATAAAGTACTTATAAAGTGTATTCACTGTTGTAACGTAGAGAAAATATGAGAAAGCTCTGGCTGGTAAAAGTAGGGAAAATCCCAAGATATTCTATAAGTATATCAATGGGAAGAGGATAACCAGAGAAAGAGTTCGGCCCATTAGGGACCAATGGGGCAATCTATGGGTGGAGCCAGAGGACATCACTAGAGTGTTGAATGAATACTTCACATCCATCTTCACCCAAGAGAATGAGGATGAAGGTATGGAACTCGGGGGGGGAGACTGCGAGGTTCTTAAGCAAATTGATATAGGGAGTGACAAGGTATTGGAGGTGTTGGCAGGCTTAAAAGTGGACAGATCTCCAGGTCTGGATGATTTGTGTCCCAGACTGCTGAGGGAGGCAAGGGAGGAGATCACAAGGGCTCTGACCCAAATTTTTAATTCCTCTCTGGCCACGGGGGAGGTGCCAGAGGACTGGAGAACAGCTAATGTGGTTCTGCTATTTAAGAAGGGTTGTAGAGATAAGCCAGGGAACTACAGGCCAGTGAGTCTCACGTCAGTGGTAGGGAAACTATTGGAGAAAATTCTGAAGGAGAATATCTATCTCCACTTGGAGAGGCAAGGTTTGATCAGGGATAGTCAGCATGGCTTTGTCAGAGGGAGGTCATGCCTAACAAATGTGATTGAATGTTTTGAGGAAGTGATCAGGTGTGTAGATGAGGGTGGTGTAGTTGATGTAGTTTATATGGATTTCAGCAAAGCCTTTGACAAGGTCCCACATGGGAGACTTATAAAGAAGGCAAATGCACATGGGATACAGGGTAATTTGATAAGGTGGATTCAAAATTGGCTTAGTTGCAGGAGACAGAGGGGATGACAGGAGGATGCTTTAGTGACTGGAAGCCAGTGTCCAGTGGCGTACCACAGGGATCTGTGCTGGGTCCCCTATTATTTGTCATTTATATAAACAACATAGATGACTATGTGGGGGGTTGGATTAGTAAGTTTGTGGATGACACAAAGATTGGCCGGGTGGTTAACAGTGAGGTTGAGTGTCTTGAGCTACAGGAAGATATAGATGGGATGGTCAAATGAGCAGATAAGTGGCAGATGGAATTTAACCCTGAAAAGTGTGAGGTGATACACTTTGGAAGGAGTAATTTGACAAGAAAGTATTCAATGAATGGCATGGCACTAGGAAGTTCTGAGGAACAAAGGGATCTTGGCGTGTGTGTCCATAGATCTCTGAAGGCGGAGGGGCATGTTAGTGGGGTGGTGAAAAAGGCATATGGGACACTTCCCTTTATCAATCGAGGCATAGGTTACAAAAGTAGGGAGGTCATGTTGGAGTTGTATAGAACCTTGGTGAGGCCACAGCTGGAGTACTGTGTACAGTTCTGGTCGCCACATTATAGGAAGGATGTGATTGCACTGGAGGGGGTGCAGAGGAGATTCACCCAGGATGTTGCCTGGGGTGAAACATTTAAGTTATGAAGAGAGGTTGGATAGACTTGGGCTGTTTTTGTTGGAGCAGAGAAGACTGAGGGGCGACCTGATCGAGGTGTACAAGATTATGAGGGGCAAGGACAGGGTGAATAGGGAGCAGCTGTTCCCCTTAGTTGAAGGGTCAGTCACAAGGGGGCATAAGTTCAAGGTGAGGGGCAGGAGGTTTAGGGGGATGTGAGGAAAAACCTTTTTACCCAGAGGGTGGTGAGGGTCTGGAATGCGCTGCCTGGGAGGGTGGTGGAGGCGGGTTGCCTCACATCCTTTAAAAAGTACCTGGATGAGCACTTGGCACGTCATAACGTTCAAGGTTATGAGCTAAGTGCTGGTAAATGGGATTAGGTAGGTAGGTCAGGTGTTTCTCACGTGTCGGTGTAGACTCGATGGGCTGAAGGGCCCCTTCTGCACTGTGATTCTGTGAAAAACAGCAGCCAAATTGCACACAGCAAACTCCCAAAGCAGCAATGAAATAAATGATCAGATAATATGTTTAAAGTTATTTGTTTGAGGATTAAATATTGACTAGGACACCAGAGAGAATTCAAACGGATATTAGAACTTACATAGGAGCAGGAGCAGATGACCCCTCAAGTCTGCTCCACTGTTCAACATGATCATGGCTGATCATCTGTTTCAACACCACTTCCCCACCCCTGCTCCATGCTCCTAAAGCAAAGTCCTGTGGATATTGTAAATAAAAACAGAAAATGCTGGAAGTACTCGGTTGGTCAGGTAGCACCTCTGGAGAGAGAAACAGATTTAATGGGCCGGATTTTCACTACCAAAGCAGGTAGCTTGATTTAGACCTGCCTTGGGCCTAATGAGGCCCTTTTAAACCAACTTTTGCTCCAGGGAAGTAGGAGCAGGATGAATTTGGACTTATTAATCCCAGAAGCAGATTGTAAGTGGCCCTGGGTTTGGGCAAGTTCTGCATTGGGCTGCTTAGAAGGCCCGCCTCAATTCTCTGACACCTTTGTCCCTGTTTTAGATGCTGTCTTACCCTGAAACCTTAATCTCTTATCCCCCCTCCACCTGCTTCCCATGTGCCCCTGTATTCCCATGCTGTTTCCATAGCCACTCTCCTAGTACCCATCATGGGAAGATCTCCGAAGCCAACTGGAGATGAAAAAATAAACTTCTAATATCTAATACAGTTCTCACTCATACACACTAGATAGTGGAAAAAAATCTCATTTATGAAACACATTCAAAACATTTAAATCTCCTAAAGTAGTTAACCTATTATAAAGACAAACATGCTCTAAACACATCAGAGACAGCTAATCCTTAAATAGTCCCTTTAAGCTGTCAATTAAACTGTGAACTTGGAACCCCTTGCTGAGAAACCTTTTTATAGCTTTTGAAACTCAGCCAGGCATTCATCGTGAGATAATAATAGGCCTTGGGAAATGTCAACAAGGTAACCTGTTGAAACTGTGGAACAGGTGATCACATTTTTTTCTAACCTACACTAGATGACCTGTCAATCAAAGCAATGCAGCAGACTGTACAAACTCTCGCTAACAGCTTATTTTTTAGACTGCCTTTTTTTGTACAAGTTTAAATAACAAGGGATTTTTAAAAAGCTTTAGATCATGACACCTAAATAGTATTCATCCACCCTTCAAAATTATTCATGCCTACTCCATCAATTCATTACTCCCACACCACAGGCTAAGGTCCTTGGAATAACCAAAATGGGTTTGTTTGAACTCAGCATTATTTCAACTGGCCCTGCTGAGTTGTGGCTTCTGCCTGTGGGAATCACACCCTTCCCCTTCAACCTGTTGCCAAACTAGTATCTACTGGAAATGGGGCAGGGCATGTGTATCCTGCCCACCATTCTTAAAGGTCTGCAGAGTCTTCCCAACTCTGTAAAATCCAGCCCAATGTTTCAGGTTTTGTCCTTTCATCAGAACTTCCCTATATTCTTTTATTAGATGAGAGTTCAACAATCTGTCTAATCCAACCTTGAATACGCTCAAACGATAGAGCATCCACAACTCTCTGGGTTAGAGAATTCCAAAGATTCACAACCCTTTGAGTGAAGCAATTTCTCCTGACCTCATAACTATTAAATCCCCTCATCCTGAGACTGTGCCCCCGGATTCTAGATTCCCCAGCCTGGGGAAACAACAAAGAATCTATCTGGTACAGAAGGAATCCATTCAGTCCATCAAGGCTATGCCAGCTCTGTGTAGAATAATCCAGTCAGTCGCGTTCCCCAACCATATCCGTGCAGGTTTATTTCCCTCGAGCACCCATCTAATTCCTTATGAAATCCTTGTCTACAATTCCACCCCCCTCGTGGGCAGAGAGTTCCAAGTCATTACCATTCACTGTGTAAAAAAAATTCTTCCTCACATTCCCATGCATCTCTCTTCTAAAACATTAAAACCATGTCTCCTTGTCCCATCAGCTAATGGGAGCAGCTTTTCTTTGTCTACCTTATCTAAACCTGTCATAATCTTATACACTTCTATCAAATCTCTTCTCAATCTCCTTTGCTCTAAGGAGAACAAACTCCGCTTCTCCAACCAAACCTTGTAACTAAATTCTTTCATCCCTAGAACCATCCTGGTAAATCTCCTCTGCACCACTTTAAAGATCTTTACATCTTTCCTTAATGTTTACAATGTCAAGCCCCTTTGGAATCTTCAATCAAGCCACCTTCATCTCAACTCCACTGCTCTTCTTCAAATAGTACTGTGAGATCTTTTACGTCCACCCGAAAGGGCAGACGAGGTCTCAATTTAAAGTCTCACCTGAAAGATGGCCCCTCCAACAGTGTAGCATTCCCTCAAGAATGCACTGGATGCTCAGGGTGGCTTATGTGCTCAAGTCTCTAGGGTGTGACTTTAACCCGTGAACTTCAAATGTTGGGGTGGGAGTATGTTCTCTTGAAGCCATGCTGACTATAGGAAACAACAGTGACCGGACTCAGCTGCAGCTCAGTGGGTAGCATTCTCACTTCTGAGTCAAGTCCCAATCCAGGACTTGAACATGTAGGTCTGGGCTAGTGCTCCTGGTGCAGTACTGAGGGAATGCTGCACTGCTGGAGATGCCAACTTTTGGATAAAATGTTAAACTGAGGCCCTGTGTGCCCTCTCAGGTGGATGTTAAAGATACCATGACACTATTGAGCAGGAGAGCTATTCCCGGTGCCCTGACCAATCTTTATTCCTCAATGAGCATCACAAAAACAGACTATTTGGTCATTGTCACATTGCTGTTTGTGGGAGCTTGCTGTGTGCAAATTCACCTCTGCGTTTCCTGCATTACAGCAGTGACTACACTTCAAAAGTACTCCATTGGCTGTGAAGCGTTTTGGGGCATCCCTGACAACCTGAAATACAAGTTCTCTCTTTGTCTGCATTTTCTGTTAAAATGGAATTGAATATTTTTTTTGCCCCACATCTGAATGGTGTCCAGGGTCGAGAGGAAAAACAACCTCTATAAATCAACGAAAGAACCTGCGCAGTGAAGGGAGGTGGGAAAGAAATCAGATTGCCTCTCTTTGATCTCTGAAGTTATTATATTTTAGATATCCCTGGCAATTTAAAAAAAAATCACCAATGCCACACGTCTGCAAAATGAGCTATTTCCATGTGGATGAAAATTGCAGAGAGTGGTAGAAGATCAAAGCTTATGTGTGAACAGCAATTTTCTTCCAAAGATGAATGGTGCTGAGATTGAGACACGACAGGCTCCTTTCTGATTAGCGAATTCTGCTGTGAGGAGCACAATGAAATGGAAATGGAATCCCAGAGAACGGTGTCTGACTCGAACTCAAACTCATGGCCATTCTCGACAAGTCGGCGCAAGCATTTTCAAATCTAAACCCAAGGTGAAGAGTTTCATCACCTTGCGACTCTTTATAGCCAATGAAGCAGTGTGATTTTTTTTCAGGTGCAATCACACTGATAATCTAGGGGAAAGCAGCAAAAGGAAGCAATTTGCAGAAAGCAACTTCCCACAAACTGCAATGGTTGAAGGATAAGTAATGGCCGGAGAGAATTCCATGACTCTTCTTCAACATACAAAATTGACTCAGTGGCAGGAAACACAGGGTAATTGTTGATGTGTGTTTTTGTGACTGGAAGGCTGTTTCCAGTGGGTTTCTGCAGGCCTCAGTACCAGGTCCCCTATATTTTTATGGTATATGTTAATGATTTGAATGTAAATGTAGGGGGTATGATCAAGACGTTTGCAGACGACACAAAAGTTGGCTGTGTAGTTGATCATGAGGAGAGAAGCTGTAGGGCTGCAGGAAGGTATCAATGGACTCGACAGCTGGGCAAGAAAAGTGGCAAATGGAATTCAACCCAGAGAAGTGTGAGGTGATCCATTTGGGGAGGTCAAACAAGGCAAAGGATTACACAATAAATGGGAGGATGCTGAAAGGTACAGAGGAAGTGAGGAACTTTGGAATGAATGTCCACAGATCCTTACCACTCAGTAGGGATGGATACATTACTAAATTGTAGAAGATGCAGTGTCCTGAATGAAACTATTGCATACATTTCTGGCAGTTGCCTGTGTGTGAAGAATGCCAGAATACACCAAATAGTCCAACAGAATACACTGACACAGAATACACAGACACAACAAAATGCTGAATCTTCTCTCAAAGATAAGGTCATGAAATGTAGATATACTGAGTAGGGTACATCGAACCATACATTCGAATATCCAATGGAGTATTATGAAACCAGATATATTTTTTTGAAAAGGTGATACTGTTGCCATAGTATATGTTACGGTCAGATACAAAGACATTAATAACACATTGGAAAATGCATCAGATGAAAAAGGCTCCAAATATAAACATCATGCAGATCAGATCAAAGTCATGACCGGTAGCCGAAATGTTAAACTCTTCAGCTTTGTGGTAGATTGCTTGTGGTAAATGGTTCAGACACAGTAACTCTTTATTGAGATTTTTACAAATTGAACATGTTAAAATGTTCCCCACTCAAGCTATTAGATCGACAATGTTTCTAACATCGGAGGTTTTACAAATTTTTATGGACAATTAAGTTTGCATGCTTATTTCTTTTAACACACTCTAATTCATTTTTTTCTTTTTTGTCCCTCCTTTATTTTAATAGTCTTTTTTCTGTTTTAATTATTAAAGTGTTATATCTTGTTACAAAACTCTCAAATCATGTGAAGGGATTTGCCGACTTGCCTACTCGAACAACTAAACATCCAGCTGATTGGTTGAGTCCTCCACACGGGTGAATTCTGTGATAACAATGTTTGTCTGTTTTACATCTACCTGTCCCCTCAGTTTTGCTATTGTGAATTTGGCCTAATTACTATTTTATGACAATGTGGACAAGCCACAGAGAAACTCAAAAGTACATTATAAATTTGATTTATTAATGTATATTACTAGCAGGACAGGTCGAGAAGGTGGTTATGAAGGCATAAAGAATCTTTTCCTTTATTATCCGAGACATAGAATATAAGAGCAGGGAGGTTGTGCGGGAACGATATAAAACATTAGTTAGGCAGCAAATTGAGCACTGCGTGCAGTTCTGGTCACCTCATTACAGAGAGGCTGTAATTGCACTAGAGAGGGTACAGAGGAGATTTACGATGCTGTTATCAGGACTGGAAAATGGCAGCTATGAGGAAAGATTGGGTAGGCTGGGGTTGTTCTCTTTGGAACAGAGGGGGCTGAGGGGAGTTTGATTGAGATGTACAAAATTATGAGGGGCCTGGATAGAGTGGATGGGAAATGCCTATTTACCCTAGCAGAGAGGTCAGTGACTGGTTAAAAGATTAAAGAAACATTAGAGGGGGCGGGTGAGGGGGGGCGGGGGTGGGTGGGGGGGAGGAAAGATTACTTTCACCCAGAAGGTTGTGTGAGTCTGGAACTCACTATCTGAAAGGTCAGTAGAGGCAGAAACCCTCAACTCATTTAAAAGGTGTCTGGATATGCACCTCGAGTGCTGTAACCTGCAGAACCAAGGACCAAATGCTGGAATGTGGGATTAAGCTGGGTGGCTTGTTTTTGTCTGGCACAGACCTGATGGGCCAACTACCCTCTGAATCAGATTGGCAAAGCTAGCCTGGAAGATGAGTTTGTAGAGTGTTTTCAGGACAATTTCTTAGAGCAGCATGTTTTACAGCCAACCAGAAAGCAGGCTATTCTAGACCTGGTAACGTACAGTGAGTCAAGATTAATTAATGACCTTATAGTAAAGGAGCCTCTTGGTAGCAGTGACCAGAACGTGATTGAAATTCGCATTCAGTTTGAGGAAGATTGGATCTAAGACTAGTGTTTTAAACTTAATTAAGGGCAATGAAAAGGGTACGAAACCAGAGCTGGCTAAAGTGAACTGGGAAATTGGGCTAAGGAGTAAGTCAGTAGAGATGCAGTGACAGACATTTAAGGAAACGGTTCATAACACTAATCGAAGATCCATTTCAGTGAGAAAGAAAGTGAGGAGAGAGATGCACCATTCATGGCTAACTAAGGACAGGAACAAATTGAGAGAAAAAGTGTGCAATTCTGTGAAATTTGTGGCAGGGCAGAGAAGATTGGACAGAATTTAAAAACTAGTGAAGAATGATAACTTTAAAAAAAAGCAGGGAGAAATTAGAGCAGGCGCAAGTGTCCTGCTCCTGCTGCTAATTCATGTGTTCGTATGTTCGAGTATGAGAGGAAGCTAGCTAGAAATATAAAAACACAGGTCAGAATTTTCAGCTCTGCGAGCGGGGGTGGGGCCTGCTCGCCGAGGAGTAAAATGAAGCAGGGTGACATCAGGCATGTGTCCCGACATCACCAAGTGTCATTTAGATTTTCAGTCTGAGCTGCGTGTCCGCCAAACTGTCAAAGGCCTATTAAGATCATTTAATAACTAATTAAAGTAATAAACTGAGCTGCCTGTTCAACCTTAAGGTAGTTAGGGGGGGGCAGGCAAAGAGTCCAGGAGGCCTTTGCATTTTTCATGGAACCTCATCCACGGGCAGGAGGAGGTTTCATGAAGGGTTTAAAAACTAAATAAAATTTTTTTAAAGAATTCATTGACATGTCCCAGCTCATGTGACACTGCCACATGAGGGGACATGTCTTTAAATGTTTTCTTTTTCTCCCTGAGGCACCTCCCCACCCACACAGGGAGCGCTCAGTGCTTCCGGGCGCACATCAAGCTGGGCGGGCCTTAATTGGCCCACCCATGTAAAATGACGGTGTGCACCCAATCAGGGCCGACTCCGCCCAACCCCTCAGACCGGGGGGCAGGGGGTGGTGGAATTCTCCCCATAGTAAGAATTCCTACAAGTATTTAAAAAGGAAAAGAGTAATTAAAGTGACCATTGGTCCTCTAGAGTGTGAGAATGGGGAATTAATAATGGAAAATATTGGTAATGGTGGAAGCAGTGAACAGATGTGTGTGTCTGTCTTCACTGTAGAGGATGCAAATAACATCCCAGAAATAGTTGTGAATCAGGGGGTGAAAGGGAAGAAGGAACATAAAATGATTACAATCACCAGGGAAAGGCTACTGAGAAAAATATTCAAACTAAAAGCTGACAAGTCCCCAAGACTTGATGGTCAGCAACCCAGGGCCTTTTAAGAAGTTGATGAAATAGTAGACGTATTGGTTTTAATTTTCCAAAATTCCCTAGATTCAGGTTGGAAATTCAGATTGGAAAATAATGAATATAATTCCTCAATGCAGGAAAGGAGAGAGACAGAAATTAGGACACTACAGACCAGTTAGCCTAACATCTGTCATAGGGAAAATGCTGGAATCTATTATTAGGGAGGTTATAGTGGGGCACTTAGAAAATCTCAATGCAATCAGGCAGAGTCAACATGGTCTTGTGACAGGGAAATAATGTTTGACTATTTTATTAGAGTTTTTTGAAGAAGTAACAAGCAACGTGGATAAAGGGGAACCTATGGATGATAGGTACTTGGATTTCCAAAAGGCATTTGATAAGATGTCACATCAAATATTACTACAGAAAATAAGAGCTCATGGAGTAGGCAGTAACATACTTGCATGGATAGAGGATTAGTTAGCTAACAGGAAGCAGAGAGTAGGGAAAATTGGGTCATTTTCAGGTGAGCGAGATGTGGAGAGCCACAGGGATCAGTGCTGGGGCCTCAACTATTTACAATTTATATCAGTGAATTGGATGAAGGGACTGAATGAATGATTGCTAAATTTCCTGATGAGAAAGGTAGAAAAGTAAAACGTGAAGGGGACATAAGAAATCTGCAAAGGGACATAGACAAGTTAAGTGAGTGAGTGAAAATTTGTCAGATGGAGTATAATTTGGGAAAATATGAAATTGTCGACTTTAGCAGGAAGAATAGAAGAGCAATATTTAAATGGAGAGAGATTGCAGAACTCTGTGGCTCAGAGGGATTGGGTGACCTGGCACATGAATCACAAAAAGCTAGTATCCAGGTACAGCAGAAGATTAGGAAGGAAAATGGAATGTTGTCACTTATTGCAAGCGGAAAGGAATATCAAAGTAGGGATATTTTGCTACAGTTGCCTAGGGTGTTGGTGGGGCCACATCTGGAGCACTGTCTACAGTTTTGGTCTCCTTACTTAAGGAAGGATATAGATGAATTATAAACAGTTCAGAGAATGTTCACCCAACTGATTCCTGGGATGAAGATGTTTTCCTATGAGGAAAGTTAGACAGGCTGGACCTGTACCCATTGGAGTTTAGGGGGAGAATTTTCTCCCCATTGGGAGGTTGGGGGGGTGGGTTGTGCGGGGGTGGGCGCGCAGCTGAGCACCGCCCCCGATCGGCTGGGTGCCACCATTTTAAGTGGATGGGCCAATTAAGGCCCTCCCAGCGTGATGTGCGCCCGGAAGTGCTGAGCCCTCCCTGTGCGGGCAGTGGGGGGGTGGTGGGGGGGTGGCGGTGGGGTGGTTGCCTGAGTCGGGGAACGCATACGCACAGGAGTGCCTCAGGGAGATTACTTTCACTTATGAAACATCGAATAAAGGTTAAAAAAACATTTTTTAAGGACGTGTCCCTTCATGTGAAATTGTCACATGAGCTGGGACATGTCCATTAATTTTATTTAAAATTTTTCAAACGCTTTAAAAACATTCGTGAAGTCTCATCCTGCCCGTGGATGAGGTTCCATGAAAAATGTGAAGGCCGCCTGGACCCTTTGCCTACCCAACAACCTTCAGGTTGGACGGGCAGCTCAGCTAATTGCTTCATTGGCTTTTTAGATGGCTTTGATAGGCCTTTGACAGTTCGGCGGGCGTGCAGCTGAGTCGGCTGCGTATCCGCTGAACTGGAAATTGAAATGGTGTGCGGTGATGTCGGGACGCACACCTGATGTCACCGGGCCCCAGCCCTGCTCGCTGAGCCGAAGATAGATGAATGGGAGGTGATCTTATTGAAACGTCTAAGATCTTGAGGGGACTTGACAGGGTGGATGCTTCTCCTTACGGTAGAGACTAGAACTAGAGGGCACAGTTTAAAAATAAGAGGTCTCCCATTTAAGATGGGGAGACGCACTTCCTCTGAGGGCTGTTATTCCATCGAATTTCCTACCCCAGAGAGCAGTGGAGGCGGGGTTATTGAATATTTTTAAGGCTGAGTTAGATAGATTCTTGGTTAACAAGGGGGTGAAAGGTTATCGGGGGTAGACAGGAATGTGGAGTTGAAGTCACAGTCAGATCAGCCATGATCTTATCAAATGGTGGAGCAGACTCAAGGGGCTGAATGGTCTACTCCTGCTCCTAAGTTATGTGTATGTATGTTTCTGTTATTAGTGTAGTAACATAATCCATATTTCCCAGACCACAATGCTTTTGTTCTATTCAACTCACTCTTTTTATGGTTTCTGCGGTCAATTAATAGCATTTGAAGTAAAATAGAATTGCACAATTTAGAGGGGAACTCAGGGTAGTATTTCGCAGTAAATTTTTAAAATGAGCTCTTTGCATGGGTTTAATGGAAACATGGGGATTGCTACCGATTCTAAAGAACGTGGTCGTTGAAGAACATCCAATGTGTCTGAATTACAGTTGCCAACTCTGCTGGGTCATATTCCTGGAGGTTTCATCATTTGACTTCCCACCTCTAACTCCACTCTCCCTCCCCCTCCATGTCAAACACCCATTTATTGTTATATCTCCAATATTTTTATATAACTATTAACCAAAGTGTTTGAAGATAATGAGGAAAATTTGGTATGTGTGTTTTTCTCCCAAGGTTGCTGGACTATCTTGTGATAAGGAGGGGGTTCAGCCATTTCTGAGAAATCTCTTCACTCCGGACATTGTGAATCTTTGGAATTCTCTATTCCAGAGAGCTGTGGGTGCTCAGGTGTATAAAGATTCAGATTGATTAAGTGATTTTTGCTGAGATGGATGTGTGGGGTAATGAGAAAGGACAAAATCAGGAACCAGCACAACAGGGGTGTCAGTGAAGATTGTGGGAACATCAAAGAAAGTAGCTGAGAAGAGATTGAAATGGTGTGGTCATCTGTTGCAGAGAGAGAGAGAGGACAAGTGGTGAGGTATGTGATAGAGGTAGGACTTCCGGAAAGAAGGAGAAGAGGAAAGCCTAAGACCAGATAGAAGGATAGGGAGAGGAATGCATGACTGACAGGAAGAGCTGGAGGAAGGGTAGAACAGTGACTGACCAGCATCATGGCGACTCCAAATAAAATGAGAGAAGTTGAAAGAAGAGGAGGAGAATCGAGGGAAATGGGGATGGGGGGATGAGGGAACATTGAGTTGAGGTTGATCAGCTGTGATCTTATTGAATGATTTGAAGGGCTGTACATCCTGTTCCTATATCTTATACCCTTTTATGGAGATTATTCTTTGATTCCTGGAGACTCCAGGATCATCCTGGAGGGTTGACAACTACTGACTCCAGTGGTCTTCCCTGTGAGTTATTGCTGTCAATTTTTAGTCCGATTGATTCACAATTAACTCAGTCAGCGCAGTGTAAGTATTGTTTTATTCATTTTCTTCTAATCTTGGGACATTGAACACAGCTCGTGTTAGAAACCAGAATGCAAAAGACCCCCGAGGTGGTTGTTGCGGGGAAGAGGAAGGAGAAACCCAAGAGAAAAATAAACCTTAAAAAAACTGGATCTGGGAGAGCAGCCGAGGGAAGTGGGCTGAGATGGCAGCCTGGATGAGAAATTCACCCGCTCATGCCACGTAGCCAGATTATCGTGACTTCCGCCATATCTCCCAGAATATGTCCAGCCAGATTTGGCAAGTGGGGGAATGCAGAATTCATGGAGGGTTTTAGAATTCATAATGCCATAATCTGGCACTCCGATAAAAGTGTCCACAATCTGTTTCTGTCTCCTTGCAGATGCAGACTCACCTGTTGTACATATCCCTGTATTTTTTTGTCTCTATTTCACAACTGCAGCATTTTTAGTTTTCCTTTCTTGTATTTAATGGATGCCCATTGGCTTGCTTTATGCTGGATTGTAGGATACGGTATATTACACCAACGTTCTCCCGGGTAACAGGGTAATTTATTCAGCATATTGTGATTCCTAGTCTACGTGTCAACTGAATTACACAAGGGAAGGAGCTGGTGTCAGTAAAAATTTGACCCACATTACTTCTGGTTAACCAGTAGACTGTGGAAAATGAACTCTGCACAGATTTTACAAGGGAGTTGTAACTCTGAGAACAGTCAACATTACAGAATCTATTCATTTCCAGTGAAGTAGAAAGGACCACATCTCCCCTTCCCCTCCATGGCTGATCATCCACTTCAATGTCTTTTTCCCCATTGTATCTCCATATCCCTTTATGTCATTGGCATTTAGAAAACTGTCAATCTCTGCTTTAAACATACTCGATGAACGAGCTCCCCCAGCCCTCTGGGGTGGAGAATCCCAAAGATTCACAACCCTATAAGAAAAAAGATTTCTCCTCATCTCAGCCCTCAGTGGCTTCCCCCCTGTTTTGAAATTGTGTCCACTGGTTCTACACTTCTGGTGGTCAGCTACTTAACAGGTTCACAAGAGTCTGCCAGTGTACTGTTAACACAAAGAATAAAATGTTTATTAAAGGAGAGAAAATGAACTATATTACACAAGACAAAAAGATTGGAATGATTTTATTATAGCTTTCAGAAAATGATTCAAACTCGCGCTATTCCTTTTATCCCAACAACCCTTACAAACACACAGCCCCAATGAAGATTTACCACTGTCTCAGCATCAAGGCTCCTTGCTTGGATAAGCTCAGTTTCAAACAGTTTTCTTCTAGATACATTTCTTCAGCTGTTAATCTCTCCCTGAGACACCCATAAACTGCAAGTCTAAACTCACTATTCCTTCAACTTCAGAGCAGACACATGAATCCACTAGGGTGGAATTGTCCATGCCCGCTGGCATTGGACATGTCCGGTGGTGTGAGCGAGAAGGACAAAAATCAGTGTCACGAGGTCATGAAACCAGTTTGCGATTGTCTGCTCTGCCCATCGCACCCTCCACCAATGGCGGAGAATGTTTCTTGCCATTGGACATTCGGAACCTTATTGTAATACACCTGCATATCATTATAAGGCCAGCCCGCCAGAGTCATCCACCCCCAACTGGATCATTCGCCCCCATCAGTAGGAACATGCCGACATGTTTCACAATAGCATGTAAGAGGCGTGTACCTAGCGAGCTGCACTTCACTCAGACTTTGAGGTTTGTTTACCTACCTTGCTTCAGGCAGCACTCACAGTCTCAGCGCCAGGATTCACAGGCAGCACCACATCACTGTTAGGGAGGCTCACAGGCAGGTCTCTACCTACCAGGCCAGCTGTAAGGTGGGGTTGGCTTTTCAGTGGCTGCAGGGCTAGGGTTTGCTTTGGGAAGGCGGAGAAGTGGCCTCAGGCAAGGGAAGAGGCTGCAGGGTGAGGGCTGTACTGGGGAAGGGGGGTATCCCAGGGTGTGTGTGGGTGCCACATGTTGATCTGTACAAGTGGCCTCAAGATGGTGAGGGCTGAGGAGGGCAGTCTCCAGAGGAGATGAGGCCAGATGGACATGTGAGGGTGAGTGTGAGAGAGTGAGTGGTGATGTCCCTTGAGCTGGCAGTGAGTGAGCTGCCAGTGAATGTGTGATGGGCTTGTGAGTGTGTGAGTTTAAAGTGATGGGATGGTTGCCTTACCCTGGGGGCACAGGTGAGATCATTCATCCTCTTTCTGCATTGGATGGTCAACCTCTTCTGTGTAGCATTGGCACTGACCACCACTGCCATTGCCTACCAAGCCAGAGTGGTAATGTAGCTGCCTCTCCTGTGGCCAGAGCAGGGGTAGAGGACATCACAGTGGGGCCTCCACGGTGTCTAAAGGGTGCTCGAGGGCTGCAGTCTTCTTGCCTTTCGGGACCATGTCGTCTTTACTGTAGCCCTGGGCTGGAAGCACTGAGCCTGGCTGTACTTTAAATGTGGTGCCTGGTGTGATGAAGCAGCGAGATGATGGCGTGGCGAGTGAATTGGAGCCCGCCCACCATGGAAATGGCGCGTTTCCCGGGAATGTGTAAATTATGCGATGGTTTTGGGATGATTCAGTGTGGAAAGCTGCCATTATGGCAGGCGGGTAAAACGTTGTTTTTCCTACCCGCTACCGTACTTAGTGCACATCTGAGTTGATTATTCCCCTAAATTCAGTTCCCCATCAGGTTTGCAGGATTTCTTATTAGAGAGATTAGACCTTCTGCCTGCACCCTCTGGTCTACACTTACTAACTGACCACCCTCTTGTGTTTCCCTGCCTCTGAGTGTCTGGATCCCTACTACTTTATGTACTTTTTTTAACTTCGCTAAGCTACTAACGCCTTGGCAACCCGTCTCTTCACTTCGAGAGTGGTAAAGCCTCATTAAAAATGCATGTATACAAACAGGGCCCCAGACTTCCTGGCACCCAGCTCACAGAAACCTCAAAATCAAACTAAAACCAGTTTTCACCTTTCTTAACACTCAAATAGGGGAAGCGGTGGCATTGTGATATTGTCATTGAAGTCACTAGTATTCCAGAGAGCCAGTAATGCTCTGGGTACCTGGGTTCAAATCCCACAGCAGGTGGTGAAATTTGAATTCAATAAAAACCTGGAAATAAAAGTCTGATGATGACCATAAAACCATTGCCTATTGTCGCAAAAACCTTTCTGGTTCACTAATGTCCTTTAGCGAAGAAAATCTGCTGTCCTTACCTGGTCTGGCCCACATGTGACTCCAGAGCCACAGCGACGTGGTTGACCCTTAATTAGGGATGGGCAATAAATGCTGGTCTAGGCAGCGACACCCACATCCCATGAATGAATAACGTAAACTTAAAGCTATACTAAGAAGAAAAAAGATTGACGACTCACCTGAGAATGGAGCAATGTGTGCGCAGACAATGGCGTCGAGACTTCAAACTCATGTGAGGAAGTGCTCCAGGCATTTGATTCACACTTCAGTGTTCCAAAAATTTTGACCATTGAGCGGGTGAAATTATATAAGAGGCAAAAATCAGGTGCCTCCATGGACTCATTTGTAAGTGACCTGTACAGACTCATGGAGAACTGTGACTATGGGATCCTCAGATATGGATTAATACACGATTGTACAGTGTATTGGGCTCTTGGATGAAACCCTATCAGTTCTTTTGCAAATGAGGGGAGGTTTAACTCTCACAAAAGCAGTATAAATAGCGTGACAGATCGATCTTAGGAGCGAGAGTGGCGGATAAAACAGCTGGTGGTCCCCCAGTACAGGACTGGAAGGCAGTGCGAGAGGTGTGGCAGCCTTGGTAATGTTTAAAAGGAGCGGGAGCTGAGAGTCAGAGCGGAGATTTAAAAAGAGCAGGAGAAGGACTCAGGGCTAAAAGCAGCACGAGGATGTCATGATTCAAAAAGTGACGCGACGTAGGGGAGGCAGCTGATTGGTAAGTAGTGTCAAGCGAGTACTTTTATTTTTACTTTTTCTATTAATTAAACTGCTGTAGTCCATTAATTTAAACGAAATAAGGTGGGAACTTTGGACTGTAGTGGGAGTGTTTGGAGTGAAATAAGGCCCCCAGCATAATTAGTATTCTTTAAAGGGAGTAATTAACGAGCTTAATCTAAAAGGAAGTCATGACAGCAGAGCTTGCACCTGTGATATGCTCCTCCTGCACTATGTGGGAAGTCATGGACACTTCCAGTGTCCCTGGCAACCATGTGTGCCAGACATGTGTCCAGCTACAGCTACTGGCTAACTGCATTTCGGAACTGGAGGTGTTGGTAGATTCACTGTGGAGCATCCGCGTTCAATGAGGTGGTCACACCACAGGTAAAGACTGAACAGGCAGAAAGGGGATTGGCAGAGTAGAGGGAAGCAGGTAGTACAGGAGTCCCCTGTGGCTGCCCCTAACTCTAACAGATATACTGTTGGGGGAGAAAGCCTCTCGGGGGAAAGCAGCAGGAGCTAAGTCCATGGCTGTACAAGACAGGAGGAAGAAGAGTGGCCGGGATATAGTGATAGGGGGTTTAATAGTAAAGGAACAGACATTTCTACAGCCACAAAAGAGACTCCAAGATGGTGTGTTGCCTCCATGATGCCTTGGTCAAGGATGTTTCGGAGAGGCCACAGGGCATTCTGAAGGGCGAGGGTGAACAGCCAGTGGTCATGGTGCATATTGGTATCAATGACATAGGTAAAAAAAGGGATGAGGTCCTACAACTGAATATAGGGAGTTAGGACATAAATTAAAAAGTAGAATCTCAAAAGTAGTATTCTCAGGATTCCTACCAGTGCCACATGCTAGCGAGAGTAGAAATAACAGGCTATATCAGATGAATACGTGGCTGAAGAAATGGGGTCGAGGGGAGGGATTCAGATTCCTGGGACACTGGGACCAGTTCTGGGGAATGCGAGACCCATGCAAACCGGACAGGTTGCATCTGGGTAGGACCAGGACCAGGACCAATATCCTCGGGGGGTTGGGGGTCGGGGGGGGGGTGGTGTTTGCTAGTGCGGTCAGGGTGGGTTTAAATTAGAATGGCAGGGGGATGGGGACCTGAGCAGGGAGACAGAGGAGGAGGAAACAAGGATAGAAACAAAAGACAGAAAAGTAAGAAGCAAAAGTGGAAGGCAGAAAAGAAAAGGGCGGCTAACAAATGGGGTCATAGTGCAAAATAAAGCTAAAATGACTAACAAGGTTATAAAGACATGTCCAAAGGCATTGTAGCTTAATGCGCAGAGCTTTCATAATAAGGTAGCTGAATTAACAGCGCAAATAGATATAAATGGTTATGATATAGTTGCAATTACGGACATGACTGCAGGGTGACCAAGGGAACTGAACATCGAGGGGTATTCAATATTTAGGGAGGATAAACAAATAGGGAAAGGAGGTGGGATAGAATTGTTAGTAAAGGAGGAAATCAATGCAACAGTGAGGAAGGATATTAGCTCAGAAAATCATGATGTAGAATCTGTTTGGGTGGAGATAAGAAACTTCAGTGGGGCAGAAACTATTGGTGGGAGTTCTCTATAGGCCCCTAAATAGTAACGGAGATGTAAAGGATGGTATTAAGCAGGAAATTAGAGACGCATGCAATAAGGGTACAACTGTAATCATGGATGACTTTAACTTACATATAGATTGGACAAACCAAACAGTACTGTGGAGGAGGATTTCCTGGAGTGTGTATGTGATGGTTTTTTAGACCAATATGTTGAGGGACCAACTAGAGAGCAGGCTATCCTAGACTGGGCATTGTGCAATGAGAAAGGATTAATTAACAATCTTGTTGTGTGGGGTCCCTTGGGGAAGACCGACCATAAAATGATAGAATTGTTCATTAGGATGGAGGGTGAAGAAGTTGAATCTGAATTAGGGTCCTGAAGTTAAATAAAGCGAACTATGAGGATATGGGGCACAAGTTGGCAATGATGGATTGGGGAACCTTACTAAAAGGGTTAATGGTGGATAGGCAATGGCTAATATTTAGGAATGTGTGCATGAATTACAACAATTATTCATTCCTGCCTGGCGCAAAAGTTAAACAGGAAAGGTGATTTGACCATGGCTTACAAAAGAAATTAGGGATAGTATTAGATCCAAAGAGGATACATAAAATTGCCAGTAAAAGCAGCAAGCCTGAGGATTGGGAACAGTTTAGAATTCAGAAAGAGTGGACAAAAAGATTGATCAAGAAGGAGAAAATGGAATATGAGAGTAAACCTGCAAGGGACATAAAAACTGACTGTAAAATCTTCTATAAATATGTGAAGAGAAAAAGATTAGTGAAGTCAAATGTAGGTCCCTTACAGTCAGAAATGGGAGAAATTGTAATGGGGAATAAAGAAATGGCAGAAGAATTAAACACATTTTGGTTCTGTCTTCACAAAAACAGGACACAAATAATTTCCCAGAAATGTTAGGGAACCAAGAGTCTAGTGCGAGGGAGGAATTGTATTAGTAAAAAAAATGGCGGTGGACAAATTAATGGGGTTAAAGGCTGAAAAATCCCCAGGGCCTGATAATCTACACCCCAGATACTAAAGAAGTGGCCCTGGAAATATTGGATGCATTGGTGGTCATCTTCCAAAATTCTATAGACACTGGAGCAGTTCCTACAGATTGGAGGGTGGCAAATGTAACCCACTATTTAAAAAAAGAGGGAGATAAAAAACAACGAATTATAGACCAGTTAGCCTAACATCAGTAGTGGGGAAAATGCTACAGTCTATTATAAAAGACATGGTAACAGAACACTTGGAAAGCATTAACTGGATTAGACAAAGTCAGCATGGGTTTATGAAAGGGAAATCATGCTTAACTAATCTACTGGAGTTTTTTGAGGATGTAACTAATAGAAAAGATAAGGGAGAACCAGTGCATGTGGTGCATTTGGATTTCAAGAAGGCTTTTGATAAAGTCACGTATCAGAGGTTAGTGTGTAAAATTAAAGCACATGGGATGGGGGTGATATATTGGCACAGATTGAGAATTGGTTGATAGACCAAAAAACAGAGAGTGGGAAGAGAGTGGGAATAAATGGGCTGATTTATGGCTGATACTGGAGATGGCAGGACTGTTGTATGAGGAGAGATTGGTTCGACAGGGCCTGTATTCACTGGAGCTTAGAAGAATGAGAGGGGATCTGATTGAAATATATAAAATTCTAACAGGACTAGACAGACTGGATGCAGGGAGGATGTTTCCCCTGGCTGGGGGGGGTCTAGAACCAGGGGTCACAGTCTCAGGATACGGGGCAGGACATTTAGGACTGAGATGAGGAAACATTTCTTCACTCAGAGGGTGGTGAACCTGTGGAATTCTCTACCACAGAAGCTGTGGAGGCCAAGTCACTGAGTGTATTCAAGAAAGAAATTAATACATTTTTGGATATTAGGAGTATGGAGGGGTATGGAGAGTAAGCGGGAATATGGCCTTGAGCTAGAGGGTCAGCCATGATCATACTGAATGGTGGAGCAGGCTCGAAGGGCCGAATGGCCTACTCCTGCTTCTAGTTTCTATATTTCTATGTTTCTAAAGAGAACGGTTGCTCATGGGGAAAGTGTCCCTTTGAAAAAAAATGAGTGAAGCCATCCAATATGCCGGACAAAAAAGGGAAAGCGCAGTGAAGCAAAAGCCCACAAAATTGGGTAAAAGCACACCAGGCGCCATCTTGAGATACTCTCGGTGTGGTGAGAAAACCCTGCAACAAGTGGGAAGAACGCCCAACAGTGGGGGGCTGAGTGCCACAACTGTGGGAAGTTGTGACATTTTAAAATTGTCTGCAGATCCAAAGCTCCTATAACTCCTCGGAAGAAAGAGAAAACAACAAAACCAAATGAAATCCAAAAAGTGGAAGAGCCACAGGAAAAACAAATAACTTTCTTAAGAGAAGTTAAGAAAACAGAAAATAATTACTGGAGCTTTAAGTTAGAAGTTGACGGTCACCCCATTCAAGCTAGACACTGGTGCAGGTGTTTCAGTATTGCCTGATGAAGTGAAATGGCCTAAAAATATCATGTTACAGCCATCCTCCATCCAGTGGCAAAGCCCAAGAGGGACAACACTGAAATTAACAGGCCAACACTTCTCAAGATTAAGATACAAGGATGAAGAAATTGGGGAACCTCTGTACGTTATACAGAACCAGGCATCATCATTACTGAACAGAAAAGCATGTTTGCAGCTGAGGCTCATTTACAAGGTTGATGAAATTGCTGATGAGAGGTCTACTAAGATATTCAGATTGAACTTCCATCCCTATTTTCAAGCTTAGAAAAGCTGAAAACAGATTATCATGTGGCCCTCAGTGCAGATTCTAAGCCTATATGTCTCTTCACAGTGAGGAAGGTCCCTCACCCACACTTAGACAAAGTCAAAAGTGAGATTGAGCACATGTTACAACAAGGGATCCTCTCTCCAGTTACCATACCGACAGAGTGGTGTTCTGGAATGGTCACAGTATCAAAGCCTAATAGTTCAATCAGAATCTGTATGGACTTGACTCAATTAACCAATCAGTAGAGCACGAGATCCATCCAAAGGCAGCAGTGGATGTAAGTGTCGTCAAATTAGCAAACAGTTCTTCACAAAATTAGATGCTAACAGCAGCTTTTGGCAGTTGCCTCTGGACAAAGAATCCAGATTGTTAACGACTTTTATCACCCCATTTGGTTATTATTATTTTAACAGGTTAGCAGTCAGAATTGCTTCTGTACCTGAGATATTCCAAAGAACGACGTCTCAGACTCTGGTAAGCATGGAAGGAGTAATATTCCATGTGGATGACATTCTCGTACACGGTTCATCGAGGGAAAAACATGACCATCGAGTGAGAGCAGTCATCAAAGTCCTCAAATAATCCTGTACTTTGTCAATATTTTGAGCAAAGGAGACATCTCACCATCATTGATGAGTTCTTATTTTTCAACAACAGACTAGTTATCCCAAAATCACTTTGACTCAGACATTTTCCAGAAAATTCACCAAGGTCACTTGGGAATAGTGAAACACAGGGCAAGAACCTAACAGTCAGTCTCGTGGCCAGGCACCTGTCATTCCATTGAAGAGTTAATTATGAATTGTCTTACGTGTGCAGTGAATAGCCAACAGCAGAGAGAACCACGGGCACCCTCCACCTGTCCTTCAAGACCATGGCAACACCTGGGAATGGATTTATTCAAGTTTAAAGGCTAAGTTTTCATCATCACCAATGATCACTGCTCCAGATGGTGAGTAGACTGCGCAGCATCATGGTGGAGGCAGTCATTACATCACTAAGAAGAATCTTCACCACACAGTGCATCCCGGATGCTGTGGTGTCAGACAATGGTCCTCAGTTTGTGAACAAGCTGTTCTACAACTGTGTAGGAATATGGTTTCACACATGTGACTAGCTCACCTCAATATCCTCGGAGAAGCAGAGAAAGGAGTTCAAACAATCAAGGAATTGATGAAAAAGAGTGAAGATATTAACTTAGCCCTTCTCAACTACAGAACCTCACCGCTATAAAACAGGTTCTTGCCATCAGAACTATTGATGGGAAGACGGCTACGAACACAACTCCCAGCTCTACAACAAGCACTACAACCTAACATTACCTCAGATGATCATGAGAGAGTTAGGAAGTGCGAGGAGCAACAAAGAGACAGTCGAGCTCGTAATTTCAACTTTAGGCACAGAGCACGAGGCTGGAAAGTGTTACAGCCCAGTGGATATGAGATCAACAGAAAGAAGGCATTGTACTAGAAAGAGCTCCACAGCTGAGATCATATAGAATTGAGATGGAGCAGGGAAATATCAGGAGGAACCCAAGAGCCTTGATATCACTGGGAAGGAAACCAATGGAACCGAGGACATGCTATTTAGATCTAGATGGAGACAAGGAACCAGAAACAAGTAGAAACTCTACAGCCACTCAGGTGGGAGACCCTCCTATCGACGATGAGACAGTACAGTTCATCCTCAACCTCGAAATGAAATCAGGACCAGATCAGGAAGATTGGTCAAGACACCACAGAGACTAACCCTGTGAAGTCCAAGACTTTGGCGGGAGATGTAGGAGGATGAATGCAGTCAGGATAAAGACTTTGGGGAGGAGGATGGGGAGAGATGTAGAGTAAAGGATTAACACCGGGCGCACCTGATACTGATGTAGCTATGATGCGATGTCACATGACTAAGAGACTTGCGATCTAATGGGAACCAAAAGTACATCATGTAGAGTACTGAGATTTATATAGATCTGTAAACAAACAAGAATGGCTTTGCTGAAAAAAGAGACCTGTTGAAGCATTTTGTCTTTGCAGACAGAAAGAACATGTACACACAATGTGTCTATTTCAGCTAAACAAAATAAGTGACAGCCATTTGCTGACTCATTCCTCAAGACCATGCCTTGACCAATCAGGGTCAAACTGCCTGGTTTAAATTTCAAATAGTACGACAGTTAACTCTCAGTCACCATCAATTGGTGCATTTTCCATGACAACATCTCTACCAATCAGAGATCCCTTGTCAACCAATCAGCACTCTCTTCACATACAGTATAAATTGTTGTTTTCCCCTTTTATTGGTATTCCTGTGAAGTGTTATGAAGAGTGCAGGACAAAAAGCTTCGACATGTGTCTTTTTTTCAGCAATACTCAAGTTCTATACTACCAAAGAATGTTTTTTTTTTACAAATGACAGTTTATGGTAACATGCTTAGGGGAATAGGAAAACCCTAAAGAAACCCCATCTGGATCCCAAACAGAAAACAAAACCCTGGTCCTGGGGTCTCAGTACGGAGAGTGAGCTGGTAACAGCACAGTAAGAGCAATAGGGCAGTTAGGACTGACCATAAGTCTAACTCCTTAACCAGTGAGATTCAAGGATTGAGAAAGAACCAGAGGAAAAATAGAAAAAGAAATCAGGTGATTTAGAGACCATCAAAAACAGAAAGAAAAATAAAGAGAGGGAAAGAAAGATTGGATTAGGAAAGAGAGAAAAAAGGGACAGAAAGAAAAAGTAAGAAAAAATTACAATTGAACAACCATTTATTGTCTGTAATAATGAGATTAAACTGTTTTCTTCTGGGCCCAAGAGATTGATTTGTATTGCGTTAACAATTATCACATTACTAAAAAATTACTTAGGCTTTTGTGTTCCAGCGCTAACTGTATTGGGCAATTAATGTGCAAATCCAATAATTTATTAGATGTCGAGGGAGAGAAGCAGTGTTTACAAAGCAAATGTGAAAGTGACAAATATTGAGCAGCAATTTCTGAGGCACCTTGTGTCTTTTTCTCTTTATCCCCTGATCTCACTGGCTCATTTGTACATTAATAACAGCAAATGTCTTCAGCTTTCTTCAGCAGCATTTGGCCCATTCTTCAATCCTTAGTAATTATTCCAATTTCTGCACCATGCTCTATCTCCTGGCCCCTGCTTCTTACTCTCCTGTACTCCTGTATTGATTTTATTTTCTGAATGCTTTCCTCCCTCCCCAGGTAACTTTATTTCCCTTTACCCCCTACCCCACCTCCCCCAATACTTTATTAGTTTTCTTTTCCATTCTCATTCTTTGACTCTCCGTTTTTCTTTCTCTCTCTCGCTCTCTCTCTCACTCACTCCCTCAGCTTCTCCCACTTCCACCTCCTCCTCCTTCTCCCTCTCTTCCTCCTCCCTCTCACTTCCATCGTCTTATGGTCTTATGACCATCTCTCTATCTGTACTACACTCTAACTCTCCCTTTCCCTTTGTCTGTCTGTCTCTGTCTCTCTCTCTTTTTCTTCCTTTCTGTATCTCTTGCTTTCTCACTTTCTCGTTCTTTGTTCCTCTCTGTCTCTCCTCCTTCTGGTATTTGGAGGGGAGGGTTGGTGGTTCATTAGTGGAGAGGTGTCAGAGCAGGGAGGGTATTGAGAGGTGTCAGGGTGGGAAGGGTTTTGAGAAGTGTCAGGGCAAGGAGGGCATTGAGAGGTGACAGAGCAGGGAGGGTATTGAGAGGTGTCAGAGCGGGGAGGGTATTGAGAGGTGACAGAGCGGGGAAGGTATTGAGAGGTGACAGAGCGGGGAGGGTATAGAGAGGTGACAGAGCGGGGAGGGTATTGAGAGGTGACAGAGCGTGGAGGGTATTGAGAGGTGACAGGGCAGGGAGGGTATTGAGAGGTGTCAGGGTGGGGAGGGTGTTGAGAGGTGACAGGGCAGGGAGGGTATTGAGAGGTGTCAGGACGGGGAGGGTATTGAGAGGTGTCAGGGTGGGGAGGGTATTGAGAGGTGACAGAGCGGGGAGGGTATTGGGAGGTGTCAGGGCGGGGAGGGTATTGAGAGGTGTCAGGGCGGGGAGGGTATTGAGAGGTGACAGAGCGGGGAGGGTATAGAGAGGTGACAGAGCGGGGAGGGTATTGAGAGGTGACAGAGCGTGGAGGGTATTGAGAGGTGACAGGGCAGGGAGGGTATTGAGAGGTGTCAGGGTGGGGAGGGTATTGAGAGGTGACAGGGCAGGGAGGGTATTGAGAGGTGTCAGGGTGGGGAGGGTATTGAGAGGTGTCAGGGTGGGGAGGGTATTGAGAGGTGACAGAGCGGGGAGGGTATTGAGAGGTGACAGAGCGGGGAGGGTATTGAGAGGTGACAGGGCAGGGAGGGTATTGAGAGGTGACAGAGCGGGAGGTATTGGTGTCAGGGCGGGGTGGGTATTGAGAGGTATCAGGGCGGGGAGGGTATTGAGAGGTGTCAGGGTGGGGAGGGTATGAGAGGTGTCAGGGTGGGAGTGGGGATTGAGAGGTGACAGAGCGGGGAGAGGTGACAGGGCAGGGAGGGTATTGAGAGGTGTCAGGGTGGGGAGGGTATTGAGAGGTGACAGGGCAGGGAGGGTATTGAGAGGTGACAGAGTGGGGAGGGTATTGGGAGGTGTCAGGGCGGGGAGGGTATTGGTATCAGGGAGGGTATTGAGAGGTGTCAGGGTGGAGGGTATTGAGAGGTGTCGGGGAGGGTATTGAGAGGTGACAGAGCGGGGTATTGGGAGGTGTCAGGGAGGGTATTGAGAGGTGTCGGGGAGGGTATTGAGAGGTGTCAGGGTGGGGAGGGTATTTGTCAGAGGTGGTGTCAGGGTGGGGAGGGTATTGAGAGGTGACAGAGCGGGGAGGGTATTGGGAGGTGTCAGGGCAGGGAGGGTATTGAGAGGTGTCTGGGTGGGGAGGGTATTGAGAGGTGTCAGGGTGGGGAGGGTATTGAGAGGTGTCTATTGAGAGGTGACAGACGGGAGGGTATTGGGAGGTGTCAGGGCAGGGAGGGTATTGAGAGGTGTCTGGGTGGGGAGGGTATTGAGAGGTGACAGAGCGGGGAGGGTATTGGGAGGTGTCAGGGCGGGGAGGGTATTGGGAGGTGACAGAGCGGGGAGGGTATTGGGAGGTGTCAGGGCGGGGAGGGTATTGGGAGGTGTCAGGGCAGGGAGGGTATTGAGAGGTGTCTGGGTGGGGAGGGTATTGATAGCTCCCATTCCCGTTCTTTCAAAGATCAATACAATTTGGTCCTCTCTGCTGCTGACTTTAATTACTCCAATGTAATGTGGCTCATAACAAGGATTAATAACCTGAGTGAAAGCACAAAGAGCAGCTAATTGGAAGCCTGTCATATTGATGCATAAAAATGGTTATACTTCAAACTATTGATGTATCCACTCCACTCAATATTCATAGGCTGGCAGCTGTTAAGCACCTTTAAAAGCAAAGGCTTTCTTTAAATATACTTTATGCAAATCTTCTTTATTGCTGGATAATGTAGACATCTTTCTCCTACTTTATCATTTCCATTTCAAGTGGATACCCTGGACTTTAATTGTGTATCAGCCTGATTAGCTGCTACAATTATAGAGCAATCACGGAGCTATGAATAGTCTCTGTGACTCTCTCTGCATCTTTTTTTAAAAAATGGTACTAATCACACACTACAGAATGAGATTGTCTCATTACTTCATCTTCAGAGCAATTGCTCTATTCAGAAATGGCACAAAGAAACTTTGAAAAAGAAACTGGAAAATGCCAGAAAGAACAGCAGGTCAGTGAGTATTTGAAAAGAAAAGAAAAGACTGGTTAATATTTCAGATCCTTTTCTTTTGTCAATCTCTTTTTCAGAGACAGACTGACTCAGAATTTTAGATTTTTATTTCAAATTTCTAGTGTTAGTCATTTTTCTTATCTCAGCCGCAAGGGAGATTTAGCTTTAGAACAATCTGTCTGTGCATCTGCTTCTCTCACTGTCCTTCTCTTTCTTCTTTTCACTTCCTCTCTTTCTCTCTCTGCCCATCCATCTGTCAAACAATAATTTGTGAAAACAGGGTTTAGTGCTAGAGGACTGGCAGATAGTTAATGTTGCGCCAATGTTTTAAGAAAGGGGACAGAACATGTCCAGGGTACAATGGATGGGCCAGCATGACATCGGTGGTTGGAAAAATAATAGAATTACTATGAAAAGAGAAAACAGAAAAACATCTAGAAACTAAATAGAACATAATAAGTCTTATTGTACATCATTACCAAGTAACATTTGCACTACACAAGTGTCAGGCAATGACCATCTCCATCAAGAAAGAATCTAACCATCTCCCCTTGATATTCAATGGCATTACCATCACTGAATCCCCCACTATCAACATCCTGGGGGTTACCATTGACTGGAAACTGATCTAGACTAGCCATATAAATTCTGTGGCTACAAGAGCAGGTCAGAGGCTAGGAATCTTGTGGCGAGTAACTCACCTCCTGACTCCACAAAGCCTGTCCACCATCTACAAGGCACAAGCCAGGAGTGTGATGGAATACTCCCCACTGGCCTGGATGAGTGCAGCTCCCACAACACTCAAGAAGCTCGACACCATCCAGGACAAAGCAGTCCACTTCCTCAGCAACCCATCCTCAACCTTCACAATTTACTTCATCCACCACTAGTACACAGTGGCAGCATATGTACCATCTACAAGATGCGCAGCAGCAATTCACCAAGGACCCTTCAACAATGCCTTCCAAACCACTGGAAGGACAAAGGCTGTAGATAAATGAGCCCACAATGCAGGAGGGATGGGTGGATATGGTAATGTAACAAGGCTAGTAATCTAGAGGCCCGGTCTAATGCTTGAGGTGCATGAGTTCAAATCCCACCATTGGAAGCTGCTGGAATTCAAATTCAATTAATAAATCTGGAATTATAAAGTTCAACTCAGTAATGGTGACCATGACACCTATCACCAGTTGTTATGAAAACCCATCTGGTTCACTAATGCCCTTTAGGGAAAGAAGCCTGCCATCCTTACCTGGTCTGGCCTACATGTGACTCCAGAACCATAGCAATATGGTTGACTTTTAACTGCCTTCTGCAATGGTGTGGCAAGCCACTCAGTTGAAGGGCAAATAGGGAGGGGCAACAAATGCTGGCCTTGCTATTGATGCCCAAATCCTGTAAAAGAATGAAAAAAAATACCACCTGGAAGTTCCACTCCCCATCCTGACTTGGAAATATATCGCCGTTCCTTCACTGTCGCTGGGTCAAAATCTTGGAACTCCCTCCCTAACAGCACTGTGGGTGTACCCACACCACATGGACTGCAGCGGCTCAAGAAGGCAGCTCACCACCACCTTCTCAAGGGGCAATTAGGGATGGGCAATAAATGCTCTCGAGCAAGATGAATAAAAAAAAACAATGAACAGTCAGCATGGATTTCAAAAGAAATTGATTTGATTAACCAACATTATTGATTTTACTTGATAAGATAACTGAGAGATGGGCAAAGGTAATTTAGTAAATACAATTTGTTTAGATTGTCAAAAGACTTTTGATAATGTACGACATAATAACAACAACAACTTATATTTATATATGGGGTAATGGTATTGTCATTGGACCAGAGACCCAGGGTAATGGACCCGGGTTCGAATCCTAGTGGAATTTGAATTTAATAAGAGTCTGGAATTAAAATGACCATGAAACTATTGTTGTAAAAACCCACCTGGGTCACTAATGTCTTTTAGGGAAGGAAATCTGCCTTCCTTACCTGGTCTGGCCTACATGTGACTCCAGACCCACAGCAATGTGGAACTGGCTAGCAGGCTACTCAGTTGTATCAAACAGCTACAAGTCTCAAAAAAAGAAATGAAACTGGCCAGACCACCCGGCATCGAACTAGGCACCGGAAAAGACAATGGCAAACTCAGCCCTGTCAACCCTGCAAAGTCCTCCTTACTAACATCAAGCTGCTAATTCCAAAATTAGGAGAGCTGTCTCGCAGACTAATCAAGCCTGACATAGTCATCCTCACGGAATCATACCTTACAGATAATGTCCCAGACACCACCATCACCATCCCTGGGTATGTCCTGTCCCACCAGCAGGAAAGACCCAGCAGAGGTGGCGGTACAGTGGTATACAGTTGGGAGAGAGTTGTCCTGGGAGTCCTCAACATCGACTCCGGATCCCATCAAGTCTCATGGTATCAGGTCAAACATGGGCAAGGAAACCTCCTTCTGATTAACACGTACCGCCCTCCCTCAGCTGATGAACCAGTGCTCCTCCATGTTGAACACCACTTGGAGGAAGCACTGAGGGTGGCAAGGATGCAGAATGTACTCTGGGTGGGGACTTCAATGTCCATCACCACGAGTGGCTCAGTAGCACCACTACTGACCGAGCTGGCCGAGTCCTAAAGGACATAGCTGCTAGACTGGGTCTGCGGCTGGTGGTGAGGGAACCAACAAGAGGGTAAAACATACTTAACCTGCCTGCCACAGATACACCTGTCCATAACTGTATCGGTAGGTGACCACCGCACAGTCATTGTGGAGGCGAAGTCCCGGCTTCAAAAGCTATAACACAGGATGACTTGTATGCAAAACAACATAAGCAGCAAGTGATAGACAGAGCTAAGCGATTTCACAACCAACGGATCAGATCTAAGCTCTGCAGTCCTGCCACATCCAGTTGTGAAGGGTGGTGGACAATTAAACACCTCACTGGAGGAGGAGGCTCCACAAATATCCCCATCCTCAATGATAGAGGAGCCCAGCACATCAGTGCAAAAGATAAGGCTGAAGCATTCGCAACAATCTTCAGCCAGTAGTGCCGAGTGGATGATCAATCTCAGCCTCCTCCGGAGGTTCCCAGCATCACAGATGCCAGTCTTCAGCCAATTCAATTCACTCCACGTGATATCAAGAAACGGCTGATAGCACTTGATACTGCAAAGGCCTGACAATATTCTGGCAACAGTACTTGTGCTCCAGAACTTGCCGCACTCCTAGCCAAGCTGTTCCAGTACAGCTACAACACTGGCATCTACCCGACTATGTGGAAAATTGCCCGGATATGTCCTGTACACAAAAAGCAGGACAAATCCAACCTGGCCAAGTACCAGTCCAACAGTCTACTCTTGATCATCAGTAAAATAGTGGAACAAGTCACCAACAGTGCTTTCAAGCAGCACTTGCTTAGCAACAACCTGCTCACTGACTCCCAGTTTGGGTTCCGCCAGGGCTATTCGGCTCCTGACCTCATTACAGCCTTGGTTCAAACATGGACAAAACAGCTGAACTCCAAAGGTGAGGTGAGAGTGACTGCTCTTGACAAAAGACAACATTTGACCGAGTGTGGCATCAAGGAGCCCAAGCAAACTGGATTCAATGGAAATCATGAGGAAAACTCTCCGCTGGTTGGAGTCATCCCGAGCACATAGGAAGATGGTTGTGATTGTTGGAGGTTAGTCATCTCAGCTCCAGGACATCACTGCAGGAGTTCCTCAGGGTAGTGTCCTAGACCCAACCATCTTCAGCTGCTTCATCAATGACCTTCCTTCCATCATAAGGTCAGAAGTGGGGATGTTCGCTGATGATTGCATGATGTTCAGCACCATTTGCGACTCCTCAGATACTGAGGCAGACCATGTCCAAATGCAACAAGTCCTGGACAATATCCAGGCTTGGGCTGACAACTGACAAGTAACATTCACGCCACACAAGTGCCAGGCAATGACCATCTCCAACAAGAGAGAATCTAATCATCACCCCTTGATGTTCAATGGCATTACCATCACTGAATCAACATCCTGTGGGTTACTATTGACCAGAAACTGAATTGGACTAGCCATATAAATACTGTGGCTACAAGAGCGGGTCAGAAGCTAGGAATTGTGCAACGAGTAACTCACCTCCTCACTCCCCAAAGGACGCCCAGTAGGTACAAGTCAGGAGTGTGATGGAACACTCCCCACTTACCTGGATGAGTGCAGCTCCCACAACACTCAAGAAGCTTGATACCATCCAAGACAAAGCAGCCCGCTTGATTGGCATTACATTCACAAACATTCCCTCCCTCCACCACTGATGCACAGTAGCAGCAGTGTGTACCATCTACAAGATTCACTGCAGGAATTCACCAAGGCTCCTTAGACAGCATCTTCCAAACTCATGACCACTACCATCTAGAAGGACAAGGGCAGCAGATAGATGGGAACACCACCGCCTGGAACTTCCCCTCCAAGCCACTCACCATTCTGACTTGAAAATATATTGACGTTCTTTCACTGTCGCTGGATCAAAATCCTGCACTCCCTCCCTAACAGCACTGTGGGTGTATCTACACTACATGGACTGCAGCGGTTCAAGAAGGCAGCTCACCACCACCTTCTCAAGGGCAATTAAGGATGGGCAATAAATGCTGGCCCAGCCAGCAAAGCCCACTGCTCTCCAATGTCTTCATATCCTTCCTAAAATGCAATGATATAATGATCACAGAATTCTAACAACACAGGAGGAGGTCATTCAGCCCGTTCTGTATGTACTGGCTCTCTGAATAAGCAATTTACTTACTGCCATTCTCCTGCCTTCTTCCCATAACCTTGCACATTCTTCCTTTTCAGGTAACCGTCTAATTCCCCTTTGAATGCCTCAGTTGAACCATCACACTGAGGCAGTACATTCCAAACGTTAACCACTCACAGCCTGAAAAAGATTTTTCTCGTGTCGCTTTTGCTCCTTTTGCTAATTACGTTAAATCTGTGCCCTCTCATTCTCGATCCTTTCACGAGTGGGAACAGTTTCTCCCCATCTGCTCTGACCGGACCCCTCGTGATTTTGAAGACATCCATCAAATCTCCTCCCAGGAATGTTTTCCTAAGAGAAAAGAAGGCTAACTGCCCCCAATCTGTCTTCAGAACGTGAGTTCCTCCTCCCTGGAACCATTCTCGTCAATCTTACTGCACTCTGTCCAATGTCTTCACATCTTTTCTCGGTCAGAATTTTACATCCCATGAGCGGGCGTTCGCCCGACCCAACTGGGCATTAAATCACGCGAGAAGATGTTGAGCGAGCATCCCAACGTCATTGTGCACTCGGGCGAGTTTTCACTCGGGCGCGTCTCCAACTTTTGCGCCTGCCCACCGACAATTAAGAGGGCAATTAAGTCTATTAACAGGGCAAGTGTCTCCAATTTGTCGAGGTCTGTCCAACCTTACAGCTGGCAGATGGGTAAATCAACCAGGCGGACTCTGCGTCAAACCTCATTCAAGGGCAGGATGAGATTTCCTTTATGAAATAAAATAAAAATAAATACCTACGGGCAACATTTTTATTAGCTATATTTTCAGATGATTGTTGGGGTGCACGGACATTTTGTTTTCTGCTTTTTTAAACCTTTATTCGGGCATTTTCAGGTCTCCAGCTCCCTTAGGCAGCTGCCTGCCTTCAGGGAGCTTTCGTGCAGAGCTCACCCACACCCGTGGAAACAACATCACCCCCCCACCCCCCTCCCCACCCCAGCAGCACTCAGCTTCTCAGCACACATTTCACCGTTAGCTGGCCAGCCAGCGTGAAATCCCAGTTGGCTGCCAATCGCAGTCATGGGCCTGTTTCTCGACCACTCCCGGGCCTGTTGATTGGGCTTGCCTGTCAGAGGTAAAATTCAGGCCCTAAAATGCATGATTTGGACTTTGGAATTCAAAACACAATTTCTAAATTATAATTTAACACCAACTTGTGGGGAGGGTTGGGTGGGGGAGTGGTGGGGTGACAGCGGGGAGGTAGTCAATATTGTGATGGGGTGACAGCGGGGAGGTAGTCAATATTGTGGTGGGGTGACAGTGGGCAGGTAGTCAATATTGTGATGGGGTGACAGCAGGGCGGTAGTCAATATTGTGATGGGGTGACAGTGGGCAGGTAGTCAATATTGTGAAAGGCTATAACAGATTAAAAGACAACATTAATAGCCTCGCCAAATAGGGCTATAACTGGCAGGTGAATTTCACACTTTGTGAGCTATTATATTTCAATGACAAGAGTACAGAGGTCACATATCACTTGGAAAATAAGAATCTAATTGGGTAGAGGAGCAAAGGGATGAGGAAGTAGAAATAAACAAATCACTGAAGGTTGGGTCACACTTAAAGAAGGGACATCTTACATAAAAAGCAAACCAATTATGCACTAAGTTTGACTTCTAGAGGAATAGAATTGAAAAGTAGAGAAGTTAGACTCATATCGAACCTTGGTTATATCCCTGAGGCTAAATACCTTGGATGCTGGAAATCTGAAATAAAAACAGAAAATGCTGGAAAAGCTTAGCAGGTCTGACAGCATCTGTGGAGAGAGAAACGTTTCGAGTCAGTTATATCCCTTTTGGAATTCTCTGTACAGCTCTGGGTGCCATATGCTAAAAAGGATACAGGGACAGAGGAGAGGGCGCAAAAAAAGGTTTTGTTTTATTCTTTCATGGGATGTGAACATGACTGGCAAGATTTACTGGGATGGTAACAGAAATGCAATGTTATACTTATGAGGAGATGATGAACAGGCCTAGTCACCCTGCAGCCTTCCCTTTTCTCTCTTGAAAATAAAGGCTGCGGGGTGACCTAATAGAGACCTTTAAAATGATGAAAAGTTTTGATAGATTAGACACAAGGAAAATATTTACACTTGAGGGAAGAGCAAAAACAGGCCATCAAGAAATCCAATTAGGAATTCAGAAGAAACTTCTTTATCCAGAGAGTGGTGCGAATGTGAAACTTGCTACTACAGAGAGTGGTTGAGGTGAGTATTGTAGATACATTGAAGAGGTGGCTAGATAAACACGAGGGAGAAGGGAGTAGAAGGATATTCTGATAGGTTGAGATGAAGAGGCAGTGGGAGGAGACTCATATGGAGTATAAACACTGGCATGATCCAATTGGGCCAAATGATATATTTCTGTGCTGTAAGTTATACAAGGAGACTTGCCAACCAATCAGCATCTTTTTGTCCTTTAGTATAAATTGTTGTGATCATCTGAAATTTGGTTTTCTTGCATTTATCTTCATGAGTGCAAGAGCAAATGTTTTAGCAACATGGGTGGAATTTTCCGTACCCATTGGGGTTGGGGGTATTTGGCGGTGTGAGCAGACAATATAGCGAGAAGGACAAATATCGGTTTCACAATGTTGTGAAACCAGTTTGCGATCATCTGCTCTGCTCATCAATGGTAGGGGCCGCGTTTCCTACCATTGGGAACTTCATTGTAATACATCTGCATATCATTATAAGCCCAGCTCACTGGAATCATCCCCCCTACGCTGAATCATCCAAGCAGGTTGGCATGCAAACTGTACATGAGCATCGTGCACCTGGTGGGCTGCATTTCGCTTGGGACTTTGAGGTTTGTTTACCTACCTTGCTTCGGGCAGCAGTCTCAGCGCCAGGATTCACAGACAGCGCCACATCACTTTTAGGGAGGCTCACCGGCAGGTCTCTACCTACCAGGCCAGCCACTAGGCTGGGATGGCTGTTCAATGGCTGCAGGGTGAGGGCTGTACTGGGGAAGGGGGGTATCCCAGGGTGTGTGTGGGGCCCATGTTGATCTGTGCAAGTGGCCTCAAGATGGTGAGGGCTGAGGAGGGCAGTCTCCAGAGGAGATGAGGCCAGATGGAGATGTGAGGGTGTGTGTGTGAGAGAGTGAGTGGTGATGTCCCTTGAGCTGGCAGTGAGTGAGATGCCAGTGAATGTGTGATGGGTTTGTGAGTGTGTGAGTTTAGAGTGATGAGATGGTTGCCTTACCCTGGCTGCATGGATGAGACACTCATCCTCTTTCTACACTGGATGACCAACCTCTTCTCCAGTACAGCCCTAGCCCTGCAGCCATCGAAAAGCCACATCCTGATCATCACTGCCATCACCTACTTAGCAGGAGTGGTGAGATTGCTGCCCCTTCTGCAGCCAGAACGGGTGTAGAAGACATCACAATGAACCTCCACGGCATCCAAAGACATTCCAGGGACATGCCACTGAATCGGGGAGCTGCAGTCTTCCTGCCTTTCGGGGCCATGTCTTCTGTGCAACTGTCCTGGGCTGGAAACACTGAGAGTTACACGTGCCACTGTACTTTAAACATGGCGCCCAGCGTGGGGAAGCGGCGAGGTGATGCCAGGGTGGGTGAATGAGAGCCCGCCCACCCTTGAAACAGCATGTTTCCCAGGAATGCATGATTGATGAGGTGGGCATGGGATAATTCGACATGAAAAGCCCCCATTGCGGCCGGCAGATAAAACATTCTTTTCCCTGCCCGCTACCGCACTTGGTGCAGGTCTGGGATGATTCTGCCCCATGCCTGTCTTCTCAGCAGTATTCAAGTTTTCTTTTTTCTCTTTCTCTTTTATTTTCTCTCTTTCTCTCTCTCCCTTGCTCCCTCTCTCTCTTTCTCACCCTTTTCCTCTTTCCCTTTTCACTCTTTTTCACCATCTCTCTCTCTCTCTCTCTCCCTTTCCCTCAGTTTTTCACTCTATCATTATCTCTTTCTTACTCTTTGGTAACTATATCTATTTATCGACTGAACTATATCTCTCTCTTGTATTCCTTTCTTCCATTCTTCATATCTGTCTTTATTTGTCTCTTCATTATCATCGAATGAAAATGTTCAATTACACTGAGCCTGCATTTCTTTCTGAATTGTTACTTCCTTTAGGAGGTGGTTACTACATTCTGGAATGACTATGAGACGATGTTTACAATAATATACAAGTTATTGTTTCATACCATGAAGGTCAATTTCCTTTGTATAATGGACTCTCCGCAACAACAACTTCAGTTGGCACAGCTGCCGCTGGTGGGAGGATGAAAAAGTCAGAATGGGAAGAGTGCAGAGGTTTCAGAGAAACTGTAGAACTAGCAGAGGTTACAGAGATAGGGAAGGGTTGGTTAGTCTGCTTGGTGAGGTTTCTCTCATCCCTTTTCATCTGTTATTTTCCCGAGATTGATTCAAATACAAACTGTTTGTCATCCCCAGTGGAGTAAACATGCACAGCTTCAGTCTCGCTTGGCTTTCACAGTCACCACCCATGTCAATTCAATACTATTTTGAATATATGTGATATTGATTCCAGTCAATGAATAAAAGGTAGAAACTGTTCCAGTGTTCACCAGCTGTGCAGTGCAGTGTGTTTACAGCATTAACAATGAACAATCAATGCAAGGACTAGCTGGGCAAACTCTCCCCGCCTGCTACATGCAGCATTAACACTGCTCCCAACAGATCAATGCAGTCTCCATGAGGGAAACTAGAGAGGATGAGTTCCATGTCTTACTGAATGGGCATTATTGAGATGGTGGTGGAGTGGTAATGTCACTGGACTAATAATCCATAGGTCCAGGCTCTGGGGGATGGGTCCTAATCCCACCATGGGCAGCTTGTGGAATTTAAATTCACTTAATAAATCTAGAATATAAAGCTAGCCTCAGTTAAGGTGATCATGAAACTATCATCAGTTGTTGTAAAAACCCATCTGGTTCACTAGTCCTTTCGGTAAGGAAATCTGCTGTCCTTACCTGGCCTGGCCTATAGGTGACATCAGACCCACTCTTAACAGAGGCGGGGGGGGGGGGGGGTGAAAAAAACTAATAAGAAAAGCAAAGAGAGACATGAAAAGAGACTGGCAGCTAATATAAAATGGAATTCAAGGTCTTCAATAAATATATAAATAATAACAGGGTGGTAAAAGAAAGAGTTGGGCTGGTTAGGGATAAAAAAGGGGACTTATGCATACAGGTAGGAGAAATAGCAGAGGTATTAAATGAGTACTTTACACCTGTCTTTACAAAGGAAGAAGATGTTTTACACTCGAAGGTGTTAGAAAGACTATCTTTTCTTGAGATAGGTAAGTTACCAGGACCGGATGAGATGCATCCAAGGGTACTGGGGGAGGTGAGAGTGGAAATTCCAGAGGCACTGGTGATAATCTTCCAGTTTTCCTTAGACATGGGAGGACTGGAGAACTGCGAATGTTACACCCCTGTTCAAAAAGGGGTGCAAGGATAAATCTGGCAACTACAGACCAGTCAGTCTGTCCTCAGTGGTAGGTAAACTTCTGGAAACTATATTTGGGACAAAATCAATAGTCACTTAGACAAATGCAGAACAATTAAGGAAAGCCAGCATGGATTCATTAAGAGAAAATCATGTTTAATTAACTTGCTAGGGTTTTTGAGGAGGTAACAATGGTTTCTAGTGGTGTACCGCAGGGCTCAGTGTTGGGGCCCTTGCTGATTGTTATGTATTTTAATGGTTTGGACATAAATGTGGGAGGCATAATTGGGAAAATTGCAGGTGACACAGAAATTGGCCATGTAATTGATAATGAAGAGGAGAGCTGTCTACTCCAGAATGATGTCAATAGTTTGGTTGCGTGGGTGGAGAAGTGGCAAATGGAATTCAATCCGGAAAAGTGTGAGGTAATGTATTTGGGGAGGGCAAACAAAGCAAGGGAATACTCAATAAATGGGAAGTTATTGAGAGGGGCTGAAGAAGTGAGAGACCTTGGAGTGCATGTCCACGGGTCCTTGAAGGTGGTAGGACAGATGTACAAGGTGGTCAAGAAAGCATATGGAATGCTTTCCTTTCTTGGGTGAGTTATTGAATACAAAAGCAGGGATGCGATGATGGAACTGTATACAATGTTGGTTATGCCACAGCTAGAATTTTGTGTACAGTTCTAGTCACCACATTACAGGAAGGACAAAATTGCTCTGGAGAGAGTACAGAGGAGATTTATGAGAATGTTGCCAGGGCTTGAAAATTGCAGCTATGAGGAGAGATCGGATAAGCTGGGGTTGTTTTCCTTAGAACAGAGGAAGATAAGGGGTGACCTAATTGAGGTGTACAAAATTATGAGGGGCCTGGATAGTGTGGACAAGAAAGACTTGTTTCCCCTAGCTGAGGGGTCAATTACCAGGGGGCATAGAGTTAAGGTGAGGTTTGGAGGGGACATGAGGAAAAGCTTTTTCACCCAGAGGATGGTGGGTGTCTGGAATTCACTGCCTAAGTAAGTGGTTGAGGCTGAAATGCTCAACTCATTTAAAAAGAGGTACCTGGATCTGCATCTGAAGTGCTGTAACCTGCAAGGCCACAGACCAGGGGCTGGAAAGTGGGATTAAAATGGGCTGCTAGTTTCTTTTTCATTTTTTTTTGGCTGGCGCAGACATGATGGGCTGAATGGCCTCTTTCTGCACTGTAACTTTTCTATGGTTCTATGATTCTAAGGCTGATAAGGGAAATGCTGTTGATGTGTATATGGATTTTCAAAAGGCATTTGATACAGAGCCAAAAAAACAGACTTGTGAGTAAATTTCTAGGTCATGGAATAAAAGGGAAAGTAGACACTTGGATAAGAAATTGGCTGAGTGACAGGAAACAGAATAGTAATAAATAGTTGTTTTTCAGATTGGAAGAAGGTTTGTAGTGGAGTTCCCCAGGGATAGTGTTGGGACTCTTGCTCTTCCTGATATATATTAATGACCTAGATTGTGGTGTGCAGGACATCATTTCAAAATTTGCAGATGATATGAAGATTAGAAACATTGTCAACTATGATGAGAATAGCCTTGAACTTCAAAAGGGCACAGACATTCTGGTGGATTGAGCAGACAAGTGGCAGATGAAGTTCAATACAGAGAAGTGTGAGGTAATTCATTTTGACAGGAAGAATATGGAGAGACAGTATAAAATAAAGGGAGGAACTCTAAAGGAGGTGCAGGAAGAGAGGGACCTCGGTGTATATGTACATAGGTCATTGAAGATGACAGGGCCTGTTGAGAGAGCAGTTAATAAAGCATATAGTATCTTAGGCCAGGCATCATTTGGAGTACTGCATCAAGTTCCGGGTGCCATTGAGTATGTTTAAGGTAGAGATGGATAGATTTCTGATTAACAATAACGTAAAGGGTTATGGGGATAGTGTGGGTAAAAGGCATTGAAGTGTTCGATCAGCCATGATCGTATTGAATGGCGGAGCAGGCTCGACAGGCTGAATGGCCTCCTCCTGTTCCTATTTTCCTGTGTTCCTAAAATTGAGGATGTATGTGAAGGCATTGGAGAGAGTACAGAGGAGATTCACAAGAATGATTCCAGGGATAAAGGACTGTAGCTACGAGGATAGACTGGAGAGGTTGGGACTCTTTTCCTTGGAGAAAAAAAGGCTGAGAGGAGGCTTGCTAGAGATATGCACGATCCTGAGAGGCATAGACAGGATAAATAGTGAGAAATTGTTCCCACTCAAGGGAACATTGAGGCATAGATTCAAAATAATTGGCAAAATGAGTAAATGTGGTGAGGAAAAATGTTTCCACCCAGAGGGTGGTTGGAGTCTGGAACAAACCTCCTGGAAGGGTGGTAGAGGCGCATTCGATTGGGGTATTCAAAAGGGAATTGGATTGTTACCTGAAGAGAGGGAATGTTCAAGGTTACGGGGATAAGGCAGGGGAGTGGGACTAAGCAGAGTGCTCCTTTTCAGAGAGCCAGTACAGACTTAATGGGCTGAATGGCGTCTTTCTGCACTGTAAATATTCTAGATTCAATTAGATGATTTTCCTTCATATGTTGAATTTCTGTTTTCACTGAGCTTGTTTCTCTGGGCTTAAATGATAAGGATAAGAAAAGATATAAGAAAAGATCCCCCTACATCCACATCATGCGTGGCTAAAGTTGTACATCCTGGTTTATCCCTACAGATTCCTTTGAATTCTTTAAGTAACCTCACTGCATCTTCTCATTGTCCTGCCTCTAAGTATGAAAATATGGTATCTAACTGTCCTAGTATTTCAGTATTGGCTAACCGGATAGCAGGAGGTTCAATTTGTGAACTGTCTAAGTCTCTTTCTGCCTCCTTCTCACTGTCTTTTTTGTCCTCCACTGTCCTTACTACCTGATAATCCTGCTCCTTCTAACCCTCCTCCTTTAACAGATTGATATGACAGAGCTAATTCTTTTTCCTATGATCTGGGGTGTCTATCAAATAATTTACTTTACCAACCCTTTTAATTACCTTGTATGGACCATTGAACTGTGTTTTCAGAGGCTCCCCCTAGAAGGGAATAGCGCTAGCACATCACCCCATGATTGTGATATTCAGGTCACAGTTTGCCTATCTGCACACTCCTTCATCTTTGTTTGAGAAACTTTGAGATGTCCTTGAGGCACTTTGAAGGCTCCCGTGAGCCGTTCCTGAAACACAAACACATAATCTAACATAGAGGATTCATCCCTCTGTCCTAAAAACTTTTCTTTGATTAATTTTAGAGGACCTCTTAACTCATATCCATAAATTAATTTGAAATGACTAAAAGCAGTAGATTCATTTGGTGAATCTCAGGTAGCAAATAAAGCCCAGTCCATTGTCCCAGTCACGGGGATGTCCATGACTTGCTGCTTTAATCATTGTTTTCAGAGATTGATGGTACCTCTCTGAAGTTCCCTGTGTCTATGGATGGTGTGCTGTGGACTTTAACTGTTTTATACCCAAGCTACTCATTAGGTTTTGAAAGATGTCAGACATAAAATCAGAACCCTAATCTGACTGGGTCTCTATTAGTAATGAAGTAAGAAATAGTGTTAACTTCTCTAACATGGCCTTAGCAGTAATTGTTTTTTTTCTTAGTCATTCATGGAATGTGGGGCATCGCTGGCTGGGCCAGCAATTATTGCCCATCCCTGATTGCCCTTGAGAAGGTGGTGGTGAGCTGCCTTCTTGAACCACTGCAGTCCATGTGGTGTAGGTACACTCACCGTGCTGTTAGGGAGGGAATTCCGGGATTTTGACCCAGTGACAGTGAAGGAACGGCGATTTATTTCCAAGTCAGGATGGTGAGTAATTTGGAGGGGAAATTCCAGGTGGTGGTGTTCCCATCTATCTGCTGCCCTTGTCCTTCTAGATGGTAATGGTCATGGGTTTGGAAGGTGCTGTCTAAGGAGCCTTGGTGAGTTGCTGCAGTGCATCTTGTAGATGGTACACACTGCTGCTACTGTGCATCTGTGGTAGAGGGAGTGAATGTTTGTGGATGGGGTGCCAATCAAGCAGGCTGCTTTGTCTTGGATGGTGTCAAGCTTCTTGAGTGTTGTTGGAGTGGCACTCATCCAGGCAAGTGGGGAGTATTCCATCACACTCCTGACTTGTGCCTTGTAGATGGTGTACAGGCTTTGGGGAATCAGGAGGTGAGTTACTCATCGCACAATTCCTAGCCTCTGACCTGCTCTTGTAGCCAAGGTATTTATATGGCTAGTCCAGTTGAGTTTCTGGTCAATGGTGACCCCCAGGGTGTTGATAGTGGGGATTCAGTGATGGTAATGCCATTGAACATCAAGGGGTGATGGTTGGATTCTCTCTTGTTGGAGATGGTTATTGCCTAACACTTGTGTGGTGTGAATGTTACTTACCACTGGTCAGCCCAAGCCTGGATATTGTCCAGGTCTTGCTGCATTTGGACATGGTCTGCCTCAGTATCTGAGGAGTCGCGAATGGTGCTGAACATTGTGCAATCATCAGCGAACATCCCCACTTCTGACCTTATGATGGAAGGAAGGTCATTGATGAAGCAGCTGAAGATGTTTGGGCCTCGGACACTACCCTGAGGAACTCCTAAAGTGATGTCCTGGAGCTGAGATGACTGACCTCCAACAACCTCAACCATCTTCCTTTGTGCTAGGTATGATTCCAACCAGTGGAGAGTTTTCCACCTGATTCCCATTGACTCCGGTTTTGCTGGGGCTCCTTGATGCCACACTCGGTCAAATGCTGCCTTGATGTCAAGGGCAGTCACTCTCACCTCACCTCGGGAGTTCAGCTCTTTTGTCCATGTTTGAACCAAGGCTGTAATGAGATCAGGAGCTGAGTGGTCCTGGCGGAACCCAAACTGGGGGAGTCAGTGAGCAGGTTATTGCTAAGCAAGTGCAGCTTGACAGCACTGTTGATGACCCCTTCCATTACTTTACTGTCAAAGGTTGCCATCTCCATAATAGTAGGGATATACTGCTGTCCCACTTTCATTTTTGGTAACAGTCCCACATTGTCTACTAACACCCTACTAAATGGTTCTCCTGAAACTGGTATGGGGATTAAGTGTGCTGGTTTGATTGTCATTTGTAGGTTTTCCCACCATTAAGCATGTATGGCATGTTTTAAAAAATGGTAAGTCATGTCTGAAAAGGTGGAGGAAGCAGTTTCAATAGTAACTTGCAAAAGGAATTTGGACAAGTATTTGAAAAGGAACCATTTGAAGGACCATGGGGAAGGAGCAGGGTTCAGGAGGGCACTGTAATTGAATGGCTCTCTCAAGGAGCTAACATAGGCACACTGGGCTGAATGGGCCTTTCTGGTCTATGAACTTGCATTAATATAACATCTTTCTTTCATAACTCAGGATGTCCCAATGTGTTTTACAGCCAATGTAGTGACATCACAGTGTAATGTAGGTGATGGTGCAGTTTTCATTATGATGCTCTGTTCATACAGCAAATCATTTAGCACAGGAAGATGTGTGCCATTTGCCTAAACTCCTTGTGGATCTATATCTACTGTCGACAAATAGATAATAATCTCGTTCTTACACTCTGTACAACACACTGAATAGAGCCTGCTACTTTCTAATAAGCAACTAGTTGTTTCAGTTAGCAAACAACATCAAAATCTGGAAAGGACCAACTGGCATTAAAGGAGAAATCAGCTCGAGAAAATGTTCCCAAATCGTCCAAGTCATTTAGGGAACAAATCAGAAATGAACTGCTACTCGCCTGTTTACGATAGATGTACAAGGAGTAATGTAACTGATCTGAGCTCTCATCACTATGCTTCACCCACTGAGAGCTCATTTCAGAAAGTAATGCAGAGTGAAATCATGGGTATGGTAGTATAATGGTTACATTACTGGACTAGTAATCCAGAGGTCTGGAATATAATGATCCAGGGACATGAATTTAAATTCCATTACAGCAGCTGAGGGAACTTAAATTCAGTTAATTAAATAAACCAGGAATCAAAAGCTAGTTTCAGTAATAGTGACTGTGGAACTACCGGACTGTAATTTTAAAAAACATCCAGTTCACTGATGTCCTTCAGGGAAGGAAATCTACCACCATTACCCGGTCTGGCCTACACGTGACTCCAGACCCACAGCAATGTGATTGTCTCATAACTGCACTCTGAAATGTCTCTTAACATCTCTTAACTGTCTCTTATCTGCCTAACAGACTACTCAGTTAGGGCAACTCGGGATGGATTATAAATGCTGGCCTTGCCAGCAACACTCACATTCGTGAATAAATAAAAAATGTTCCTGGAGCTAGCATTGGTACCACTTACTCTGTATGCCTTTAGCACCAGAACCTGAATTAGAAATACAGTCCTACAAAACAATCGATATCTGGGAGAGAGAATGAGCAATGCTTTTGTCGGTGACCCTTTAACAGAACAAAGTTCAGAAGCAAGGCTTCATTTGAAATGTTGACCATGTTAGCTTGGAAAAATTCTTGACTTGGAGTCACAGAAGTTTGGTTCAATACTTAACCTAGAGTGACTCTCCAGAGGCAGGGATGCCATCTTTCAGGTGAGACGTTAACTTGAGATCTGTGTAATCAGCTGGATATTAACACTCCTGTAACACCATCTGAAGATGGCCATGGCTGTGAAGTGGGTGATGGGGAGGGGTTGGGGAAATATTCTCCGCTTGTTCAAGACAACATTCCTCTTCCATCTATCACTACCGAAAACTGATGAACTGACCAATTACCTTGTTGCTGTTTTTGGGATCTAGCCTTGGGAAAGTTTGCCACATCCTTTCCCTACACAACAGCAACTGTGCCCTATTGCTTATATGTTTCAGCAAACTGAGCGTGCAGTGAGGCAATGGACTAGAAACTAGTCCACCCAGTGCCTGCTTGTTGGTCACTCACAGGCTACTGAAGACCCAGATGCACCATCTGCCATATTGGATTACTGCATAAAAGGTATGTCCTTTTGTCTAATGCCCAAAGCATTTTAAATAGTAGAGAGAGAGGGAGCTGAGCACCTGAGATGGCGCCAAAGTTTGGGAGGATGGAGCAGAGTGGCGATCAATCTGGGCTTCGGAACGAAAGAAAGAAGATTTGAATTTATATAGCACTTTTCATAATCTCAGGACATTCCAAAGCACTTTACAGCCAATGAAGCACTTTTTTAAAAGTCTAGTCACTGTTGTAATGTAGAAACTGTGGCAACGACTTTGTACACATCGAAATCCCACAAACAGCAATGTGATAGTGGCCAGATAACCTGTTTTTTCAATCATTGCTGGTAGCTGGGATAAATATTGACCAGAACTACAGGGAGAGTGGAAGCCTTTACACCTTCCTAAGAAACCAGAGAGGGTTTCAGTTTAATGTCTCATTTAAAAGTTGTCACCTCTGACAGTGCTGCACCCCCTCAGTACTGGCACTGGCAATATCAGCCTGGATTTTGTGGTGAGCTTCTGACACCAGAGAGTACTGCAGCTGACACAGCACGAGAGGGGTTAGGTGTGAAGCACAGTGAATAAAATGTCCCGGGTAGAGGATTAATTAGGAGGAATAAGGAACCAGCATGAAGCCTGAAAATTGCTTCACACGTTTTGTTTAATAATTTATGGGATGTGGACGTCACTGGCTGGGCCAGCGTTTATTGCCCATCCCTAGTTGCCCTTGAGAAGGTGGTGGTGAGCTGCCTTCTTGAACTGCTGCAGTCCATGTGGTGTAGGTACACCCACAGTGCTGTTAGGGAGGGAGTTCCAGGATTTTGACCTAGCGACAGTGAAGGAACGGTGATATATTTCCAATTCAGGATGGTGAGTGACTTGGGGAACTTCCAGGTGATGGTGTTCCCATCTATCTGCTGCCTTTGTCCTTCTAGCTGGTAGTGGTTGTTGGTTTGGAAGCTGCTGTCGAAGGAACCTTGGTGCAACATCTTACAAGCAAATATTACCTGCCACTGTCAGCCCAAGTCTGGATATTGTCCAGGTCTCACTGCATTTGGACATGGGCTGCTTCAGTATCTGAGGAGTCATGAATGGTGTTGAACATTGTGCAATCATCAGCGAACATCCCCACTTCTGTCCTTATGATGGAAGGAAGGTCATTGATGAAGCAGCTGAAGATGGTTGGGCCGAGGGCACTACCCTGAGGAACTCCTGCAGTGATGTCCTGGAGCTGAGATGACTGACCCCAAACAACCTCAACCATCTTCCTTTGTGCTGGGTATGACTCCAACCAGTGGAGAGTTTCCCCCTGATTCCCATTGACTCTAGTTTTGCTAGGGCTCCTTGATGCCACACTCGGTCAAATGCTGCCTTGTGTCAATGTATAAATAATCACACTATATGGCAATCAACTTGCTAAAGACAATTGCTAGCTAAACAGGTGATGGGCATTGATTATACCATCTAGACAGAATAAAAAGATACAGCTGCAACACTTTGGAAGTCAGTAGCGCTGAGGGGTTGTCTTGAAAATAAACCAGCTTGAACCAAAAGACCAGCCTGGATTAATTCTTCCACCACAACCTCTTATTGTGATTCACATGGTAGAGGATGAACTTTAGGCTTTGCTGATTGATTGCTGTATATGAAGATTTCTGTCTCAGTCCTCTGAGGGAAAGAAGTGTACTGTTGCTAACAATATAAGTTATGGAATGGTGGAAGGACAGAACAAGCTCGCAAGCTTTGACTATCCACCAATTCTTTCTGACATTGAACCTTATCAGCAATGGAAGGCTGAAGTTGAAATGTGGACCCAGGTTACTGCTACACCCTGGAAGAAGCAAGGTATGGCCTTGGTGTTATCATTACCAGCCAAAAGTAAGATAAGGATTAAAGCATTTTCAGAGTGGAAAGTGGATGATTTGGATCATGAAGAGGGATTAAACCATCTGCTACAATTTTTGGATAAGTTTTACAAAAGGGATGAGTTATTGGAAGCATATGAAGTTCGGACGATCTTTGATGGGTTTAGGAAATCAGGTGATCAGTCCATGGAAGAATATATCATGGGTTTTGATAAGTGGCTACAGAGATTTGAACTTGAAATTCTGAAATTGGTATTGGTATTTAAACTTTGTTATTGGACTTTGCTTGCATTTCCCACATTGATAGTCTTTTAGTACTAACAGGGGTTCAGGTCTAGGGGAGAGAATCTCTCTTGGATCAAATGGCTGCTGCTCTGAAAATATTTCTGGGGAAACAGTTGTTCTCTGCCCCCTTCTTAGCAAATGAGAACAACTCTGCTGTAAAACAAAGGATAGAGGATTCAATGGTGACCGAATTTCTAGGTCAGCCAAATATTAGAGGAAGATTCCAATACAAAGATGGGGTTAATGACAAGAGGTCTGAAAAACCCTAGCCAATTTGAGAGTCGGGATAAAAAGCGTGTCTGGGACGGTGACCATAGGTGTTTGAACCCAAAAAATGCACGGGGAATGGTTAATCGGTGCTTTCAGTGTGATTCCCAGTATCATTAAGCGATGAACTGGCCACAGCGTAGGAATCATGTTTTTGAAGTGACCCACGAGATGGATTCATCTGAAACTAAGAATATGATGGTGACTGCCAAGATGGAATTGTAATGATCACTGAGAGTTTGAATCCGGTGATGAGTGTCTTGATGTTAGATTCCTTCAACTGGACAGTGGTTGCACTTGTACAGTGTGAGGCATGGGACTGGCTTGAGTTCTATCTGGAGTCTCCCGATGAGGCAGACCAGCGGAAGATCAAGGAGTATGAAAGCTCTACCTGCTTCGGGTTCAGAGATGACAATACATTAACATCCTCCAAACGGGTGGTCCTCCCTTGTAAGATAATAAGGATCAATCTGTTTATCAGTATTGATGTGGTTTCTAGTGAGATACCACTATTGTTGAGTTGATCTGCAATGAAGAAGGCTCAGATGATGCCAGATATGAAGAATAATAGAGCACTTGTGTTTGGGAAAAATGTGGATCTAAGTTTTACTCAGGCCATTACTGCTTGCCACTAAGGAAACCAGAGATTTCTCATCAAAAAGTTCACGAAGTTTTGTTAACTGCTGAGAATAAAAATTTGGTGGACAAAAAGATCATTTGGAAATTACATAGACAGTTTGCACATCCGGCGCCACAGAAACTGAAGACTCTGCTTCGAGATGTGGGAGTGGTCGATAAAGGATATGATGATATTGAACAAATCACTGCTCAGTGTAAAATATTGCAAGACACCACCACGTCCTGTTGTGAGCTGCCACTAGCCAGGGAGTTTAATGATGCAATGGACTTGAAAGCTTGGGACAAGGATAGGGGTATTTTTTTACTACATTTCATAGATATGACAACCAGATTTAGCCTATCCACTGTGATACATAGTAAAGACAAAAGGACCATTATCGATAAAGTCATGGAGTAATGGGTAGGAGCAGGGTTGGGAATATCAATGAAGTTTCTCACAGATAATGGAGGGGAATTTGCCAATGAGGAATTTCGAGGTGTGTGCGAAAACTTAAACATCATAGTTATGCGCACTGCAACTGAGAGTCCATTTAGTAATGGTCTTTGTGAAAGAAACCATGCAGTAATAGATGACATGTTACATTAAATATTAGCTGATCAACCAGATTGTAAATTGCAAACGGCACTAGCATGGGCAGTGCGCACAAAGAACTCTCTGCAGATGGTTGGCGGGGTACAGTCCGTATCAGTTGGTGTACGGAAAAAATCCGAAGTTACCTTCAGTGTTGTCAGATGCTCCCCCTGCTCTAGAATGGACTAGCATTAGCTCCACCTTTTCTGCTCATCTGAACACTTTGCATGTGGGCAGAAAAGCTTTCATTAAAGCTGAGGTTTTGGAGAAAATTGGGCCAGCCCTACAGCACGGTAGAAGACCATTGGGAATACAGTTTAGACAAAGAGACGTGGTATATTATAAAAGGGAAGGTCAGAAAGAGTGGAAAGGACGTGGCAAGGTTATAGGGAGTGATAGGAAAGTAGTGATTGTGCAACACAGCAATCAAACTGTTAGGATACATTCTTCACGGTTAATTGGTGCTGACTACACCTTTACAGGTTCTGAACAGGACATAGAACATGAGGAGGCACCATGCACTTCACATACACATACACTGGGTAGTTATGAGGAGCAGATGATGGCAGATACAGGGTTGACTGACACTGAGGAACAGGATAACACTATTCTTCCAAAAGGGCAACTACCCAAAGTAGGAACAAAGGTAGCATACATGCCAGAAGGGACCAGTGTGTGTAGGGATGTCATTATCATAGGGAGAGCAGGAAAAGCCACCGGTAAATACAAACATTGGCTAGATGTGCAGGATGAAGGACAGGAGTCAAGGCCTATCGATTGGCAAACCGAGGTAAAGGTGTGGAAACCCAGAAAGCATAGTCTGAGTTCTGACCGTGGACCAGAAAGTGGTTGTGGCCCTAAAAAAAATCACAAACTTATGAACAGGGTTCTGATCGCACAGGAGAAAGATCAGATAGTAACAGTCCAGAAAGGGAGAGGAATGTGAGTAGAGACCCTAGCTTAACAAGATCAAGGACTAGAGAGCAAGCTAGCATTCTCAATAGGAGTAGAAGTCTTTATGACTGAGATTCTAGTACCAGCTAATAAATTGGAAAGTAAGCTGATAAAGGGAGACAAATGGAAAGAGTTAGAAAGTTGAAAGGAATTTGGAGTATATTCTGAAATACCTGACACAGGACAGCCAGCTTTATCTCACAGATGGAGTTGTACAGAAAAGATACTCCCAGACAACACATATAATTAGTAGCCCGAGGCTTTGAAGAGAGACTCGGAGATCAGGATGTCAGAGTGGATCTGCCTACTGCAGGGAAAGTGAGTTTGAAGATTTTTTTTTAGCTATTTTGGCATCTTATTCCTGAGGTTGGTCATTTTTAGCGATGCTTCACATGCCAATCTTCCAGACGGATTCTCTAGCACAGTCGGGGTTATCATATTCTTGGTGGGAAAGAATGATAAATGTTGCCTGCTGGCTTGGGAGGTCAAGAAAATAAAAAGGGTGGTGAAAAGCCCCTGAGCTTGGTAGAAGCATTAGATATGGGGGTTTAGTTTTCCAATATACTGACAGAAATATTATATAAGGGACAATGTGAGAAACGTTTGTCCATAGAATGTTATGTCGATAACTGGTCTCTTTGGGACAACGTTCATTCCACAAAGCGTCACTGATAAAAGGCTAATAGACCTAGCCAGCATAAAAGAAACATTAGAGAGGAGAGAGATCTCTAAGATACAATGGGTTGGCAAGTCACCAACTATCAGACTGTTTTGCACAAAGAAGTGCCTGCTCTAAGAAATTATTAAATGTATTGGAAGAGGGTGTCTTATGTTATAATGATGCAATGATAAAAACTTTTTGGTTATATAATTGTTTACATATATTTGGTAAAGGAAATACAGGAACTTTGGAAGTGGAAATACGTGGCATTATCTCCCTCTGTTTGTTTAAAAGTTTTCTTCAAAGTTTTTTAATTTTTAAAAAGAAAAGAGGGGAATCTGTCAACGTATAAATAATTACACTGCCCGGCAATCACCTTGTTAAAGACAATTGCTAGTTAAACACATGTTGGGCATTGATTATCCTATCTCAACAGAATAAAAAGATACAGCTGCAGCACTTTGTGTGGAAACTACTTGGAAGTCAGTAGCACTGAGGGGTTGTCTTGGAAATAAACCAGCTTGAACCAAAAGACCAGCCTGGATTAATTCTTCCACCACAACCTCTTATTGTGAATAACACCTTGATGTCAAGGGCAGTCACTCTCGCCTCACCTCAGGAATTCAGCTCTTTTGTCCATGTTTGAACCAAGGCTGTAATGAGGTCAGGAGCTGAGTGATCCTGGAGGAACCCAAACTGGGTGTCAGTGAGCAGGTTATTGCTAAGCAAGTGCCGCTTGATAGCACTGTTGATGACCCCTTTCATTACTGATGATTGTGAGTAGACTGATGGGGTGGTAATTGGTCAGGTTGGATTTGTCCTGTTTTTGTGTACAGAACATACGTGGGCAATATTCCACATAGCCTGGTAGGTGCCAGTTGTAGCTGCACTGGAACGGCTTGGCTAGGGGCATGGCAAGTTCTGGAGCACAAGTCTTCAGTGCTATTGCCGGAATATTGTTGGGGCCCATAGCCTTTGCAGTATCTGGTGCCTTCAGCCGTTTCTTGTTACCACGTGGAGTGAATCAACTTGACTGAAGACTGGCATCTGTGATGCTGGGGACCTCCGGAGGAGGCTGAGATGGATCATCCACTCGGCACTTCTGGCTGAAGATTGTTGCGAATGCTTCAGCCTTATGTTTTGCTCTGATGTGCTGGGCTCCTCCATCATTGAGGATGGGGGTATTTGTGGAGCCTCCTCCTCCAGTGAGTTGTTTAATTGTCCACCAACATTCACAACTGGATGTGGCAGGATTGGGCTTTGAAGAGAGACTAGGAGGTCAGGATGTCTGAGTGGACTCACCTACCGTGGGGAAAATGAATTTGAAGATTTTTTTCTTTAGCTATTTTGGAGTCCTATTCCTTACATGCCAATCTTCCAGACCATGTGGAGTGAATTGACTTGGCTGAAGACTGGCGTCTGTGAGTCTGGGGACCTCTGGAGGAGGCTGAGATGGATCTGATTGGCCCTTACTAACCACATGACAAATGGACCAATCCTGAATGTTGAAGGATCACTGCAATATTACAATTTATGAAATATTCCTGAAACACGGACACCAGATTTTTGAACAGAAATTTGATCAATTCTGTCACATCTGCTAATCCTTGAGACCAGTGTGACAGAATGAATACTGAGAAGCAAAATTGGCCTGTGAGGAGAGACAGATGTGCCTAATTAGTTGGTTGGATCTTTAGAAATTAAAGAATTATTGTAAGCTCAAACAATGAATACTTATATCCATATTCTTGATGCCTTCATCAATCAATTAATTCCTTTTATTCATATTTTCAGATCAGTGCAGATGAGAGATGATGAGGATAATTAAATAGAGGGGGTCAAAATTATGAGGAGTTTCAATGGACTGGATAGAGAGAAATTGTTCCTCCTGTTGGGTGAGCCAATAACCAGAGGACACAGATTGAAGATAATTGACAAAAGACCCAGGGGTAAATGGGAACATTTGAACATGGTGAGTAATGACCTGGAAGGTGCTGTTAGAAAGGGCAGTGGAAGCACTTTCAATAGTAACTTTTAAAATGGGAATTGGATAAATTCTTGAAGTAGGAATGTTTACAGGGCTATGGAGAAAGAGCAGGGGGGGTGAGATCAATTGGATCGCTCTTCCCAGAAGGAAAAAACAGTAAAAACTGGGAAATAAGAATACTGGTCCAAACTGGTCTTGTATACCTTAACATGGAACACCAGTAAAAACTGGGAAATAAGAGTATTGGTCCAAACTGTTTCTTTCCTTCTGAGTTTCAAAGAGCTGACACAGGCTTGATGGGCCAAACTACCTAATTTTAATGAATGAAGCGCCATTCACAAGTTTGGGAGATCCCAAAGCACTTTCCAGCCAATGACATACTTTATAGTCACTGGTATAATGTAGGAAACGCAATTTGCACACAGCAAACCCCCACAAACAGTCATGCTATAAATGACCAGATAATCTGTTACAATATTGTTGATTGAAGGATAAACATTGTGCGTCCACTTGGACCAGTCCATCCCGCAGCAATTTAACAGCTGTTAGGCCATCAATTGACTCAGTGTGAGACTCCTGCCCATTCGACAGTCAGCAGCTCTCTTGATCCAGCAGCTCTCTCGTTCCAGTAGTGTCACAGGGAGCACTGGTCACTGCTGGGACTACAGGCAGTCCCCACCAAAGAGGAGCTATGTTGCTTGACCTACAAGTAAGTCCAGGGCTTTACCAGGGCCAGGCTGGCCTACCCCGGTGAGGGAGCGGCAGTGGGGGGCTGTGTTTGGCAGGGTGGTTTGAGGGAGGCAGGAATTCACAGGCAGAGGATTACCATGGGCAGGGCCTCAGTTGGACACACAGTGCCTGAACAGGAAGGGCCATCCCCTGAGCCCACAAAGCAAAAGGGCCTCGATTGGTCCAAGTGTGGGTGGGTCGCCTTCCCCACCACTGGTAAAATACCAGCAGGAGCGGGTAGACAGCAGGCACAACGCTGCCACCATAGCACTGATTTTACTACCTGCCAGCCCGCACTCAGGAGGGCAGAATTTTTTGCTCGTCAGGTGGGCGTAAAATGATGCGCGATGACATTGGGCAAGCATCTTAACGTCATTGCACACTCACGCGATATTTAAGTTGGCAGGCGCACACAGGAGTTTGCAGCATGCCACCAACAATTAAAAGGTCGATTGAGGCCATTAACAATCCAATTGATTAAAATTTTTCAGTATCGCCCCCACTCCATGCTTGAATAAAAGAAAAGTTAGAAAATAGTTCCCACTGAACCTGGACTGACTTTGTGGATTCTCCCACCAATGGGAGAGGGATGGGGTAAATATTTTGGGTTTAGGGCAATAGCAACTTGTATTTATATTGCACTCTTAACCCAGTAAAACATCCCAAGGAGTTTTACAGGAATCTTATCAAGGAAAAGTTAACTCTAAGCCACACTAGGAGATATTAGGACAACAGACCAAAGCATTGGCCAAAGAGAGAGGTTTTAAAGAGCATCATAAAAGACAAAAGACAGGTAGAGAGACAGAGAGGTTCAGGGAGGGGATTGTAGGCCCAGGCAGCTGAAGGTGGGGTTGTCAGAGGTGCCAACGTTTGGGTGAGACATTAAACTGAGGTCTGCCCCATCTCCCTGCTCGGGTGGGTGTAAGAGATCCCATAGCACTGTGTCAAAGAAGAGCGGGTGAGTAGTGGGGGGGTTCTCCCTGGTGTCCTGGTCAATATTTATCCCTAAATCAACATCACAGAAACAGATTATCTGGTCATTATCACATTGCTGTTTTTGGGAGTTTGTTGTGTATGAATTATCAGCTGCATTTCATAGAAACTAGGAGCAGGAGTAGGCCATTCGGCCCTTGGAGCCTGTTCTACCATTCAAAAAGATCATGGCTGATCCTCTATCTCAATATCATACTCTCGCTCTCTCCCCATACCCCTTGACACCTTTAGAGTCTAGAAATCCATCGATTACCTTCTTAAATACATTCAGTGCCTTGGCCTCCACAGCCTCTGTGGTAGAGAATTCCACAGGTTCACCACCCTCTGAGTGAAGAAGTTTCACCTCATCTCAGTCCTAAATGGCCTGCCCCGTATCCTGAGACTGTGGACCCCTTGTTCTAGACCCCCTAGCCAGAGGAAACATCATCCCTGCATCCAGTCTGCCCAGCCCTGTCAGAATTTTATATGTTTCAGTAAGATCCCCTCTCATTCTTCTAAACTCCAATGAATACAGGCCTAGTCGGCCCAATCTCTCCTCATACAACAATCCTGCCATCCCAGGAATCAGTCTGGTGAACCTTCACTGCACTCCCTCTATGGCAAGCATATCCTTTCTTAGGTTAGGACACAATACTCCAGATGTGGTCTCACCAAGGCCCTGTACAGCTGCAGTAAGACATCCTTGCTCCTGTACTCAAGTACTCTCGCAATGAAGGCCAACACAACATTTGCCTTGTAACTGCTTGCTGTACCCGCATGCTTGCTTTCAGTGACTGGTGTACCCCGAGAGCTGCCTCAGGGAGCTGAAGAATTTAAAAAATAAAGATTTTAAAACCGGGGAAAATGCCCACACATCAGAAACAGTCACTGGAACATATACAACATGAAAATTCTGTCCAAACATTTTTTTATTTAATGACGGAAACCTCATCCGTCCTTGGCCAATTTGCCACCCGCCAGTTGTATGGTTGAACAGGCAGTGAAGATTCCCAGTTAATGGGTTTAATAGCCCTCTTAATTGTCGGTGGGTGTGCACTAAAATATCACCGAGCGCACAATGATGTTGCGACACTCGCCCGACATCTTCGCGCGCTGATTTACGCTTGAATGTGTTGGGCGTGCACCCGCACACCAAGAGAAAAATTCTGCTCGTGAATTCAGCTCTTCCACAGCAAAAACAGCTGACTCCTCGAAAAAAAACCCAGAGACTTTATATACTTTGGCAATAGATTTGAATAGTGTACCAACCTCAAGAACCTCATCTTCCAACGGACCACTCAGTGCTACAATGGTTTCCTTCTCAACTCCCTTCAGGAAGGGGCTAACCTCGGTCCGAAAGGGCCTCTTGTGGACGACCATTGTCTGCCGCAGTGCCTCCTGTATCCACATCCTCCGCCTTCAAAAAGACCCAAGAAACCCACAACCTCCATCTCCTCCCGGGGTCTGGCGGCTGGTGTCTCTGTGATGGAGAGTGAATCACCACTCGATCAATAAACATCCCCAGCTGGTGAAGGCTGAACATTCTACACATGACTTTTTGAAAATTCCCATACGAAAGGCATCCAGTTGTAGGTCATTATCTGTTTTTTTTTTCCAGAATGCCCTGTTGTATACAGACAGCTCCATTCATTAACGATAAGCTTGGATTGTAGTCAACATGGATGGTCTCAACAACCTGTCTCCCCTTGTAGCAAAGGGCAGTGATTAGCTGACCTTTCACTGGAAGGTTCGTCCCACCTGGACCTCGCAGTTTAATGTCTGATGGATAGAGGGGTATCTCCAGGGAGGCAGTCCAGATAATCAGCTGGTGTTGCAGCTCCAGCTGCGCTGTCAATTTTAAAGTCAGGTTAAAGCCTTTAAATTGCACTGTAACTGGCCTTGATCAGGAACACTTACTTCTCCTCAGAACTCTGTACTTTTGTGTGTGTCATTGTTTCCAAATCCTTGAATGGTTTGGATTTCATTAATGTTCTTCTGCCGTCTTCCCCTATTGCAATTGTTTGACTTACAGAAGTGCTTGTAGTTTCCTGTCTTTCTGCACTGGAAGTGGTCAGCGGCCTTGCTGAACAATCCTGTCTTCTGTGTTGCTTCTTTGTGCCGCAATATAAAATGGCTGCTGTAAGATTTTCCACGCTTTGACCCATTTTGATGGGATTTTGAGTAAGTGGGACTATCACCCTTGGGCCTACGCAGCTAAGGGAGCCACCTAGCATCTTAATATCATGACAGATTATCACCCGATTAACTCTCTGAGTTCGGCTTGCCTTGGGTACTGAGCCACTTGATCCTGAATGAGGTTGTCTTTGATTTGTAAAAAATCTGATGGCTTTTCACTGTAGACACTGACGACAATGTGGTTGTGAATAAATTCATCTTTCAATGCACCACACCTGCAAGAACTGGCCAGGTGACATAGGACAGTAAGAAATAATTCCACAGATTCCCCTGGGCCTTTGTGATCACCGATTAAACTGTGCTTGCTCAATCACGAGGTTTCATTTCAGACTAAAGTATGTGTCAAAAATGCTTTTAGGACAGTATCGATGTATGTGAAGGTCTCTTCCCCTGCCTCAAGGGGACATCATCGGTGACAGGTCCTACGGTGTAAAGGAATGAACCAGCCTGGTGCTTCTGTTCTTTGGCATACAACGGCGGTGCTGCTTGATTGCTAAGGAAGTGTTTCTTCCACAACTCTCTCTGACCTCTCTGCGGGCCCTCGCGATTTTCAAACAGTGGGGGCAGGGCCGGGGGCAGTGACTGCTTGCCTGGTGCTAACATCATCACCACTTCTGAGTGCGTCTCCCCCGTAGTTAAGTTTTTACATTCTTCCTGCTGACAGGTCTTCCACTTTCTCACCGTAGGTTTTCTGTCAATGGCAGCAAACTGTCACCACTGCTGCTTACATGTTTCATGTGTTGGTAGTGGGGCACACCTTACATGAGTAACTCTGCTCTGACTATGTATGTTACTTCAAACTACTTTATTTCACACGACATGTACTGGACCCTGCAACAGGGAAGCTCAGGACCGGATGTGTGCCGGATTTGGGGAATTTATGGATTTTGGGGTCTTGTGCTTGTCATACATAAAATACTCAGAATACACAAAATAAAGGGAAATAAAGCATGAAAAATAAAATTATCAACAACAGCTTCCTCCCATCGTGTTCTAATCTCATTACAGTTATTGAGTCGTCGAAGCTCTATGGGACTCATGTGTCTCTCCTACAATGTTCAAATTGTTGCACAAAATCACAGTGAATGGTCCCCAAAAGATGCTGAATTGGATACCTGCCAATGGCCTGCAGACTCCTGTTCCTGATCCCCATGTCCCTGGGAAATTCGGCCAGCGATGGGAAGAAATCCAGACACATTCTCCCAATATTTTCCTGGCATTCCCCCCCCCCCCCCCACCAATTGGAATGGAAGTACCGCTCCCAGAGTCCCTTGACAAGGTCATCTGTCAATCCTGCTTCTTATGAAGAGGTGGACAGCTGGAGGAAGAGATACCGCAGGGCCCAAAATAACAAAATATCATAGAATGAGGAGAAACAAATGAATAAAAGGGATTGCGCGCCAATGTCAAATTGCCGGTTTTCGGATCCTTCCGGGTTTTGGGAGGCCGGATAAGGAATCCAGTACCTCTATATGCAAGAGGCTACAGGGTTTGTACATGTCTCTTGAGTACAGACTGTTCCAGTTATTCTACAGAGACTCTACCACCGGGCTGCTGATCTCATTGTTACATTATGATACATATCAGTAACTCATTACCATAACCATTAACCCATTATACTAGACTGACTATGGCAAAGGGTGAAGAACAATCTAGAATAAGAATAATTAACTGGGGGAAAGCCAACTTCAATGTGGGTAACAACAGACCTGGGCCAAATAAATTAGAGTCAAAGGCTGACAGGAAGAACAGTAGCTGCACAATGGGCTACCTTCAAAGAAGAGGCATTTGGGGGTACAGTCAAGGTATATTCCCACGAAAGGGAAAGGTAGGACAAACCTAGAGCTCTCTGGATGACAAGAGAGAGAGAAATTAAGATAAAGAAGAAAAAGTGTGCTTATGACAGATATCAGGTTGAAAATACAACTTTCCTGAATACAGAATGTTCAGAGGGAAGATGAAAAAGCAAATAAGAGAATCAAGGAGGGGGTATGCAAAGGGACTGGCAGCTAACATAAAAGGCAATCCCAAAGTCTTCTATAGACATATAAATAGTAAAAAGGTGGTAAAAGGAGGTGTAGGGTCGATTAGGGGCCAAAGAGGGGAATTAAGCATGAAGGCAGGGGGCATGGCTGAGGTGTTAAATGAATACTTTGCATCTGTCTTTACCAAGGAAGAAGATGCTGCCTGGGCCATGGTGAAAGAGGAGGTAATTCAGACACTAGAAGGGTTTAAAATTGATAAGGAGGGGATAATGGATAGGCTGACTGTACTGAAAGTTGATAATGCACCAAGACCAGAAGAGGTGCATCCAAGGATACTGAGGGAGCTGAGACTGAAAATTATGGAGGCTCTGACCATAATTTTCCAGTCTTCCTTAGACTTAGGGGTGGTGCCAGAGGACTGGAAAATTGTAAACGTTAGACCCTTGTTCAAAGAAGGGTGTAAAGATAAACCCAGTAACTACAGGCCAGTCAGTTTAAATTCAGGTGGTTGGGAAATTAATAGGAATAATAATTCAGACATAATTAGTAGTCAGATGTACAAATGCAGGTTGACTAAAGAAAGCCAGCATGGATTTCTTGAAGGAAAATCATGTTTAACTAACTAGCTGGAGTTTTTTTGAAGAGGTAACAGAGAGGGTTGATGCAGGAAATTCTGTTGATGTGGTGTACATGGACTTCCAAAAGGTGTTTGGTACAGTACTGTACAGCAAAGTTATAACTTATAGAATAAAAGGAAGAGTAACAAAATGGATATGAGTTTGGCTGAGTGATAGGAAACAGAGTAGTGGTTAATGGGTATTTTTCAGGCTAGAGGAAGGGTTTGTAGTGGAGTTTCCCAGGGATCAGTGCTTTTCCTGATAAATATTAATGACACAGTTTGGTGTACAGGGCACAATTTAAAAGTTTGCAGATGATTCAAAACTTGGAAACATTGTGAACTGTGAGGAGGATAGTGTAGAGCTTCAAAGGGACATAGACAAGCTGGTGGAATGGGCAGATAGGAGCCAGATGAAGTTCAGTGCAGAGAAGTGTGAAGTGATTCATTTTGGTAGGAAGAACATAGAGAGACAATATAAAATAGGGGTACAACTCTAAAGGGGGTGCAGGAGCAGAGGGACCTGGGTGTATAGGTGCATAAGGCGTTGTAGGTGGTAGAACAAGTGGAGAGAGCAGTTAATAAAACATACACTATCCTGAGCTTTATTAATAGGGGCAGAGAGTACAAGAGCAAGAAAGTTGTTTAAGACACTAGTTCAGCTTCAGCTGGAACATTGCACCCAGTCTGGACATGACACTTTCGGAAGGATGTGAAGGCATTAGACAGACTGCAGAAAAGATTCACAAAAATGTTTCTAGGGATGAGGAACTTCAGTTATGAAGATAGATTGGAGAAGTTAGGACTGTTTTCCTTGGAGAAAAGAAGGCAGAGAGGAGATTTGATAGAGGTATTCAAAATATTGATGGGTTTGGACAGAGTAGTTGGGGAGAAACTGTTCCCACTTGTGCAAGGATCGAAAACCAGAGGGCACAGATTTAAAGTAACTGCTTTAAAAAAAGGCAAAAGCAGCATTAGAAAAACCTGTTTCACACAGCAAGTGGTTAGGGTTTGGAATGCACTGCCTGAAGGTATGGTGGAGGTGGGTTCAGTTGAAGCATTCAAGCTGTTATGGGGGGAAGGTGGGAGAAAGCCAGTGGGTGAGCTGCTCATTTGGAGAGCTGGTGCAGACACGATGGGCTGAATGGCCTCCTTCTGTGCTGTCCCGATTCTGTGAGGTAGGAGGTCAGTCAAGATCTTATTGACTGGAGGAGTAGGTTTAAGGAGTTATATGGCCTTCTCATGCTCCTAGTTCTTAGTTCTTAATTGTAAGCCCTTTCGCTAAATATACACATTTCACCCTTCATTCAGAAACTCTCCTTGATGTACCTGAAAGGCTGGTGAAAAGAGAAATCCAAGTGCCTGAATTTATTCTCAATTGATGGATCACATGTGTACACCTTACAGAGAGGAGCTCTGATGATTAATTACTTCTGTAGCCACCAGTGATGTTGAGATTCAATTAAGTTAAATTGATTGTTACTGTACACGGATGTTTCAATCTGTTTAAAAGCTGTGGATGTCTCATTCTACTCAAATAGAGGGTCAGGTGAAAGATGTATTCTTTGGGCTCGAGGTTATCAATTATTTTATCTGTTCCATGTGCTTTTGTTTTTAAAGCATAATCTAGGATTGAGAATTGAAGGGGGGAGATTCAATATTGGCGAGGCAGTGAATCAGCTGTCTGTTTCTAAACCCAACCCAGCTTTACTTCCCATTGACTTCTACAGACAGGTCAATCAAGCAGATTGCTCAGTTGTAGCCTTAAATCTCTCAAGACTCGAGATGTGGCTTTAAGTCTTAGTAGATAATTTGGAGTAGAATTGTTTTGCTCTGCTAAGTTCAAATAGTAATAGTGGCGTCATGGCCAGGATATTTCCGATGGCAAGGTTTCCAATCCCACCATTCACAGCCACTTCATGGCTGAATGAGCATTTATTGGCCGCAGGCCGGACATCCACCCCTCACTCAGGAGGTAGTCCCGCCTTAGAGAACTGCTGGCCAATCAGATTGGCCGTCAGTTCGGTAGTCCCTGCAGCAACAGGAGCTGCAGTGGACAGAAGTGGAACTTCATGAAGTCCAGGGAGCTGAAGACCCAGGATTGCATGGAAAGGTGAGTTTGTGGGGTCTCAGGACAGGGCGAGCTAGGGAAGACCTGGGGGAGTGGATAGAGGAGAGGCCGGCAGGGGGTGGGGAAGGAGGTCCAGTGGCCACTGGACCTTAAAGGGATGGGGAAGTCCAAAGTTAGAAGGGGGCTTCTGATGGAGGTGCCCTCCCCCCCGCCAAATCCCTGCCCGATCATTTTCGGTCCTCCCCCATGCCCAGGAAATCCTGCCAGCCTAAAAATTGAGGCCGGGTGGGAAAAGGCCCTTAAGTGGTCAATAATCGGCTGCATAGAGGCCTCAACTGGGGCAAGTGTGGGGGCCTGTGCGAGGCCTTGCCTGCCCAGTGTAAAATCGCTGAGTGGTCAGGCAGTGGGAACCGGGTGGGAAGGCCATTTGTGCTATTTCTCACTCCCCCTGCAGCCTAAAAACCCACCAGCAGGGGAGCGTGAAACTCAGGCCCGTCCCTAACATGAATTCCTGTCGTGCCTTTTAAACAGTAAAACACCACAAGATGCTTCACAGGAGCGGCTGTTAAATAAAATGTTGGGACCAAGCCATATTTCAACAGGTGACTAAGTCAACAAGGGAGGCAACAAACGACAACTTGTTCTTCTACACCAGTAAAACATGAGCCTATATGAGTGCTGCATGGGTATCGATGTCTAATTAATGCAGCTCAGCAGTTCTATACCCTCCATCTTTGGAATGGGTACTAACCAGTAAAGATCAATTTTTCTGGTGCCTGTTTTTCTTCACCCACAAGCGACAGTTTCTCGGTTATTTTCTCAAGCAAAGGATTTGAGTTCCATTATGATGTGTGTGTGTTTTTTTTAACCTGAACTGAAAGGGATATGCCAAGGGGCAGCAAACATTGGTACGAGTTGTTTATAGGCCACCAAACAATAGTGGTGGTGTAGGTCACAGTATAAATTAGGAAATTAGAGGTGCATGTAACAAGGGTAATAGTAATCATGGGGGGTCTTCAGTCTCCGTATTGACTGGGTGAACCTAGCGAGTACTAATGCTGTGGCTGACAAATTCCTGGAATGTGCACGAGATGGTTTTCTTGAATAGTATATTGAGAAACTAACTAGGAAACAGGCTATTTTAGATCCAGTATTGTGCAATGAGGAAGGACTAATTAATACTCTTGTTGTAAAAGAACCTTTAGGGAAAAGTGACTATAATATGTTAGAATTTTACATTATATTTGAAAAAGATGTAGTCCAATCCTAAACTAGGGTCTTAAACCTAAACAACGGAAACTATGAAGGTATAAGGGGCAAGTTGACTGTGGTACATTACCTGTCTACTGCCATACCTTTTAATGGCTAGTATTTAAAGAATTAATACATGGTTTACAACAAATATACATTCCTTTAGGCATGAAAGCTCAACAGGAAAAGTAAGTCAACTGTGGCTTAAAAAGGAAGTTAAAGATTGTAATAGATCAAAGGAACAGGTTTATAAATTTGCCAAAAAAAGCAGTAGGCCTGAGGACTGGGAGCATTTTAAAATTCAGCAAAGGAGGACTGAGAAGCTGAGAAAGGGAGAATAGAATATGAATGTAAATAAGCAAGAAACATAACAATGGATTCTAAAATCTTCAATGTAAAAAGGAAAAGATTAGCAAAGAAAAATCTGGGTCCATTACAGGCAGAGACAGGAACAGGAGGAATAAGAAAGTGATACAGAAGCTAAAGAAATGCTTTTGTCTTCACAGAGGAAGATAAAAAAAACCTCCCAGAAATACTAGAGAACCAAGGGACTAGTGAGAATAAGGAACCGAAAGAAATTAGTATTCATAAAATAATAATACTGGAGAAACTAATGCAAACTAGCCTGGGGTCTGTAGTAAAGAAAATATTACAATCTATTCTAAAGGATATGATAACGGGACACTGAGAAAATAATGGTAGGATTGAAATTATGGAAGAAAAATCATGTTTGACAAACTTGTTGAAGTTTTTTGAGGATGTTAGCAACAGAATAGATAAGGGGGAATCAGTGGATGTGGTGTATTTTGGTATATTTTCAGAAGGCTTTTGATATTGTCCCACAGTAAACAAAATTAGAGCACGTGGGATTGGGATGTAATATACTTGCATGGATTGAGAATTATTTTTTCTCTTTCATGTGGGTGTCACTGGCAAGGCCAGCATTTGTTACCCATCCCTAATTGACTTTCAACTGAGCAGCTTGCTCGGCCATTTCAGGTGGCAGTTAAGAATCAACCACATTGCTGTGGGGTCTGGAGTCACAGGTAGGTCAGACCAGGTAAGGATGGCAGATTTCCTTCCCTAAAGGACATTACTGAACCAGATGGGTTTTTACAACAATCGATAATAGTTTCATGGTCACCACCACTGAGACTAGCTTTATAAATCCAGATTTATTAACAGAATTCAAATTCTACCAGCTACCATGGTGGGATTCAACCCCAAGCCCCCAGAGCATTAGCCTCGGCCTCTAGATTACTAATGTCCATTCACGTTACCACTTCACCATCATCTCACTGTGTTAATGGACAGAAAACAGACAGTAGGAATAAATGGGTAATTCTCAGGCTGTGATTAGTGGGGTACCGCAGGAATCAGTACTTGGGTCCCAGCTGTTCACAATCTATATCAATGATTTGAATGTGGGGACCAAATGTAATATTTCCAAGTGTGCTGATGACACAAAACTAGGTGAGAATGCAAGTTGTGAGGAGGATGCCAAGAGCCTCCAAGGGGACTTGGACAGGTGTAGCGATTGGGCAAGAAGATGGCAGGTGGAATATAATGTGGAAAAAGTGAGGTTATCCACTTTGGTGGGGAAACAGAAGTACAGAATATTTATTAAATGGAGAGAGATTGGGGAGTGTTGATGTCCAAAGGGACCTGGGTGTCCTTGTTCATGAGTCACTGAAAATTAACATGCAGGTGCAGCAAACAATTAGGAAGGCAAATGGTGTGTTGGCCTTTATTGCAAGAGGATTTGAGTAGAGAAGTAAAGATGGGAGGTTAGTTCAGAAGGTTCAGACACTTGGTATCCATGGAGACGATTCGAAATTGGCTGTGTGGGAAAAGACAGAGAGTGGTAGTGGATGATTGCTTCTCAGACTGGAGGTCTGTGACTAGTGTGGTGCCTCAGGGCTCTGTGCTGGGACCATTGTTGTTTGTTGTCTATATCAATGACTTGGATGATAATGTGGTGAATTGGATCAGCAAGTTTGCTGATGACACTAAGATTGGAGGTGTTGTGGACAGCGAGGAAGGCTTTCAAAGCTTGCAGAGAGATCTGGACCAATAGGAAAAATGGGCCAGAATATGGCAGATGGAATTTAATGGGGAAAAGTGTGAGGTGTTACATTTTGGAAGGTCAAACCAAGGTAGGACATACACAGTAAATAGTAGGGCACTGAGGAGTGCGGAGGAACAAAGGGATCTGGGAGTTCAGATACATAGTTCCGTGAAAGTGGCGTCACAGGTAGACAGGGTTGTAAAGAAAGCTTTTGGCATACTGGCCTTCATAAATCAAAGTATTGAGTATAGGAGTTGGGATGTTATGGTGAGGTTGTATAGGAAATTGGTGAGGCCAACTTTGGAGTATTGTGTGCAGTTCTGGTCACCTAACTACAGGAAGGATATCAGTAAGATTGAGAGAGTGCAGAGAAGATTTACTAGGATGCTGCCGGGTCTTAAAGAGTTGAGTTACAGGGAAAGATTAAATAGGTTAGGACGTTATTCCTTGGAACGTAGAAGAATGAGGGGATATTTGATAAAGTTTACAAAATTATGAGGGGTATAGACAGAGTAAATGCGAGTAGGCTCTTTCCATTTAGATTAGGAGAGATAAACACGAGAGGACATGGCTTTAGGGTGAAAGGGGAAAGGTTTAGGGGGAACATTAGGGGGAACCTCTTCACTCAGAGAGTGGTGATAGTGTGGAATGAGCTACCATCTGACGTGGTAAATGTGGGCTCACTCTTAAGTTTTAAGAATAAGTTAGATAGCTACGTGGATGGGAGAGGTCTGGAGGGTTATGGACTAGGTATGGGACAGGTCAATGGGACTAGCGGAATAATATTTCGGCACAGAAGGGCCAAATGGCCTGTTTTCTGTGCTGTAGTGTTCTATGGTTCTATGGTTCTATGTCTTGCTGCAATTGTATAGAGCCTTGGTGAGACCGCACCTGGAGTATTGTGTACAGTTTTGGTCTCCTTGCCTAAGGAAGGATATACTTGCCATAGTTCAAAAGTTCACCAGACTAATCCCTGGGATGGCAGGAATGTCCTATGAGGAGAGATTGAGGAGACTGGGCCTAAATTCTCTAGAGTTTGGAAGAGTGAGAGAGGTGACCTCATTGAAACTTACAAAATTCTTAAGAGGTTAGACAGGGTAGATGCAAGAAGGATATTTCCCCTGGCTGGGGGATCTAGAACCAGAGGACACAGTCTCAGAAAGAGAGACAAACCATTTAGGACTGAGATGAGAAGGAATTTCTTCACTCAGAGGATAGTGAGTCTTTGGAATTCTCTTCCGCAGAGGGTTCAGTCATTGAGTATGTTTAAGACAGAGATCGATAAATTTCTAAATACAAGTGACGTCAAGTGATATGGGGATAGTACAGAACAATGGCATTGAGGTAATGATCAGCCATGATCTAGTTGAATGGTGGAGCGGGTTCGAGAGGTTGAATGGCTTATCATGTCCCTATGTCCGTTCCTATGGCAGCTGCAGTGATGATGGCAATGAAGTGAAATGGGGAAAACTCTCGGCCTCAAACTTTGGACAATTCAGTGCTCTCTAACAGCACTGTGGGTGCACCTACACCACATGGACTGCCGTGGTTCAAGAAGGCAGCTCACCACCACCTTCACAAAGGAAATTATGGATGGGCAGTAAATGCTGCCTTAGCCAACAACACCCACATCCCATAAATAAATTTTTAGAGTGTAGCGATCTTCTGGATTATTGAGTGTGGATCTTGACATCACAGTGTTGGAAATCCTTTTGTAACCTGTTGAGGTCAGCAGAAGGTGAAGGGAACATGGCCAAGGAGAGTTTGTGCTTTAACAAGAAGTAAAAGGCCTACCAAAAAGACTGACCTATACATGTTCATTACTTCTGTAATAATAAGAATCAGCACCTGTAGATAGAAAATGAGCAGGGTTACAGGGAAAGAATGGGAGAGTAGAACTTAATTGCTGCAGCAGAGAACCAGCATGGACTCGATGGGCTGAATGGCCTCCTTCTGTGATCTAATTGTTCAATGATTCAATGTACAATCTATTGATTGTATCAAGTGCCTCAGCACTGTGTAGGTTTTGTAATTCAGAACTGAAGATGATTGCGTTCAGCACTACCTCCGTCCAAATTTGGAGAGACTGAAAGAGTAGACGTGTTTGAGGGAAAAAGAGATCTGGTTTACAACACAAGAAGATATCATTGTTTCACTCACAAATCCTCACTACAGCAATATTAAGAAACTGAGTGGTTGTATTCATCAGGAAAAACTGCAAAGGCCGGGGTTCATTTCTTGAGAAAAGAGGCATTGAAATCTGAAAGGGGTCATTGAGATTATTCTTTAATGGGATGTGGGCATCACTGGCAAGGCCAGCATTTTTTGCTCTCCCTAATTGCCCTTGAACTGAATGACTTGCAAGACCATTTCAGAAGGAAGTTAAGAGTCAACCACATTGCTGTGGATCTGTGGCCAGACAATGCAGATTTCCTTTCCTAAAGGGCATTAGTGAACCAGATGGGTTGTTACAACACTCGGTGATAGTTTCATGATCACCATTATTAAGACTAGCTTTTTAATGCCAGATTTTTATTAATATGCATTTAAACTATGGTAGGATTTGAACGTGGGCCTCTGTATTACTAATCCGGTAATATTACCACAATGCCACTGTCTCAATAGAGTAGGTTGATATAGGGAGACTAAATCTAGAAGCCACCTATTTAAGGGAGACTCTTCCTTCTTCTTCTTAGGCAGTGTCTCGGGACTGAGGATGAATTTCTCCCACTCCAGGGCTGTGGGTCCTGCGGTGACTATAAAGCTCAATGCTGGATGCGCGCACACTGACACAGGTGGGGGCAGGTAGTGTTTGATGAGAATGGGTGGATGGGAAGCTCGAACTTTGGTACGTTCCTTCCACTATTTGTGCTTGGCCTCCACCTGGGTCTTCCAAAGACGCTCAAAATTGTTGGTACCTTCACGGATGCTCCTTCTCCAGTTTGGACAGCCTCGAGCAAGAGACCTGGATGTTTAGTCTGAGGCCCATTCTTTCATTTGCCCCCAGAATGCATCGACAATAGTTTTTGTGCATATGCATTTCTATAAAATTTCTATAATAATTCCCCTAGCTAATGAATCCCCTATCACTTCCTTTCTTTGTTCTCCCCTCCTGTATAGCCAAGCCACTCACGGTGCCACAAACTTGGCTCTGACTGCACTCCCCTGAGGGACCAGTGCCCTCATCAGCTTCCAAAATGGAAAACCGATTTGTGAGTGGGACCCAGGGGGCTCCACTACCTGCCCACTTCTCTCAGACTGCCTGGTGGTCACCCATTCCCTCTCTGTCTCCAGGCCCTTAAGCTGCGTTGTGACCACTTCTCCGAACATGCTATCCATGTAGCTCTCAGCCTCGTGGATGCGCCACAGTGACTCCAGCCGCTGCTCGAGCTCTGAAACCCGGAGCTCAAGTTTCTGCAGCTGGCAGCATTTCCTGCACATGTGGTCATCTAGGTCACCAGTAGCATCCATGACTTTACACATGTTACAGGACACGCATTCCACTCGACTGAGGCTGCCCTGCTGTGCCTTAACTCTACTCCTCATGTGTTAACTTTATTCTACTTTGGATTATTTATTTTAGTTTATTATATTGGCCCTTAAATTTCCCTTATTCATGGCATTTCTCAGTTAAATCCAAGTATAGGAACTTTAAAAAATTACAATTTTCTAATTTACTCACCAGTTCCTACTTACCAAGGCCACTGCCCTTCTTTCTGAGCAAAGGTAGAAAAAGAAAGGATCACCTCCACCCTTCTCACCGAACTCCCTCAGTCACCAAACTCCAACTGAAGCCCTCTACTGCAGCCAAACACAGCACTCCAGTGCAGACCTCTAATATGGTCATCTCTAGATTACTTCCAGTGCCACGTGCCAATGAGTACAGAAATAGGAGGATAAGGCAGGTGAATGCATGCCTGGAAAGATGGTGCAGGAGGGCGGGCTTTAGATTCCTGGGACACTTGAACTGGCTCTGGGCAAGATGGCACCTATACAAATCGGATGGGTTGCAGCTGAACAGAGCTGGGACCTAGTTCCTTGCAGGGCATTTTTCTAGTGCTGTTAGGGTTGCTTTAAACTAACTCGACAGGGGTGTGGGAACCTAGAGAAAATATTAGAGAAATACCAGGGTGCACAAAATACTGGGAGAGATAGATAGCACTAGAATAATAAGTTAATAGGTAAAGTCATGGTAAGGGAGAAAGTAATAAAATCTAAATCAGGATTATTATGTATGTATGTGAATGCACAGAGATTGGGGAGTTACAGGTGCAGATTGTCACGTGGAGATATGATGTGGTGATAACAGAGACCTGGCTTAAGGAAGGGCAAGACTGGGTGTTAAATATTCCTGGGTACAAGGTGTTCAGAAGAGATAGGAAAGGAAGGAAAGGAGGAGGGGTGATGGTATTGGTTAAGGAGAGCATTGCAGTGTTGGAGAAAGAGGATGTCCCAGAGGGTTCAAGGACAGAATCAATTTGGCTAGAACTAAGGAACAAAAAGGGTGCAATTACATTACTCGGTGTATTCTATAGGCCGCCAAATAGTGAGAAGGACGTAGAAGAACAAATCTGCAAGGAGATTACAGAAAGATGCAGGCATTACAGAGTAGTTATAATGGGGAACTTTAATTACCCGAATATAGACTGGGACAGTGGTAGTGTAAAGGGTGGAGGGGGGCAGAAGCTCCTTGATTGCATTCAGGAGAATTTTCTACAGCAGTATGTGTCCAATCCAACAAGAAAAGATGTACTGCTGGACCTGGTTCTTGGAAATGAGGTGGGCCAAGTAGATCAATTGTCAGCGGGAGAGTATTTAGGAGACATTGATCATTGTATTGTACGTTTTAGGGTGATGATAGAAAAGGACGATAGGAAATCCAGAATAAAAATAATTAACTGGACAAGAGACGACTTCAATGGGGCAAGAACAGAGCTGGGCCAGATAAACTGGAATGAAAGATTGGCAAGAAATGGGCTACAATGGGCTACATTCAAAAAAAGAATTGGTTCGGGCTCAGTCAAGGTATACTTCATTGAAAGGGAAAGGCAGGACAAACAAACCCAGAGCTCCCTGGATGCACACAAGAGATTGAAATTAAGATAAAGAAGAAAAAGTGCATTTATGACAAGTGTCAGGTAGAAAATACAATTGAGAACCAAGAGGAATACAGAAGGTTCAGAGGGGAGGTGAAAAATCATATTAGAGAAGCAAAGAGGGATTATGAGGAAAGACTGGCAGCCAACATAAAGGGGAATCTCAAAGTCTTCTATAGGCATATAAATAGTAAAAGGGCGGTAAAAGGAGGAGTAGGGCCGATTAGGGACCTAAAAGGGAATTTACACATGGACAAAGGGGCCAGGGCTGAGATATTAAATGAATACTTTGCATCCGTCTTTACCAAGGAGGTAGATGCTGCCCAGGTCATGGTGACAGACAAGGAAACTCTGTCACTAGGAGGGTTCAAAATTGATAAAGAGGAAGTATTGAATAGACTGTCGGTACTTAAAGTTGAGAAGCCACCGGGACCGGATGAGATGCATCCAAGGATATTGAAGGAAGTGAGAGCAGAAATTGCAGGGGACTGGCCATAATCTTTCAGTCTTCCCTAGACTCAGGGAGGTGCCAGAGGGCTAGAGAATTGCAAACATTATGTCCTTGTTCAATAAAGGTTGTAAGAATAAGCCCAGCAATTACAGATCAGACAGTTTAACTTCAGTGGTGGGCAAGATTCTAGAGACAATTATTTGGGATAGAATTAGTAGTCAGATGGAAAAATATGGGTTGATAAGGAAGAGCCAGCACGGATTTCTAAAGGGGAAATCATGTTTTAACTCACTTGCCGGTGGTTTTTGAAGAGGTAACAGAAAAGATCGATGAGGGTAATGCTGTTGATGTAGTGTACATGGACTTTGAAAAGGCATTTGATACAGTGCCACACACCTGCCTTGTGAGAAAAGTTATTGCTTATGGAATAAAGGGGACAGTAGCAACATGGATACAAAATTGGCTAAAAAATAGGAAGCAGAGAGTAATGGTCAATGGATATTTTTCGGGTTGGAGGAAGGTTTGTAGTGGAGTTCCCAAGGGGTCGCTTTGGGACACTTGCTGTTCCTGATACATATTAATGACCTAGATCTTGATGTGCAGGGGACAATTTCAAAGTTTGCAGATGATACGAAGCTTGGGAGTATTGTGAACTGCAAGGAGGATGGTGTGGAACTTCAAGAGGACATAGACAAGTTGGTGGAATGGGCAGGTAGGAGGCAGATGAAGTTCAATGCAGAGAAGTGAGGTGATGCATTTTAGTAGAAAGAGCATGGACAGACAGTATAAAATAAGGGGTGAAATTTTGAAGGGGGTGCAAGAGCAGAAAGACTTGGGTGTATATGTGCATTGATCATTGAAGGTGGAGAGAGCAGTTAATAAAGCATATCGTATTCTGGGCTTTATTAATAGGGGCATAGAATACAAGAGCAAGGAGGTTATGCTGAATTTATATAAGACACTCATTAGACCTCAGCTGGAGTATTGTGTACAGTTCTGGGTGCCACATTATAGGAAGGATGTGAACACATTGGAGAGAGTGCAGAAGAGGTTTACAATAAGGGTTCCAGGGATGAGCAACTTCAGCTATGAGGATAGATTGGAGAGGTTGGAACTGTTCTCCTTGGAGAGGAGAAGGCTGACAGGAGATTTGATAGAGATGTTCAAAATAATGAAGGGGCTGGACAGAGTAGATAGGGAGAAGCTGTTTCCACTCATAAAAGGATCGAGAATGAAAGGGCACAGATTTAAAGTGATTTGCAAAAGAAGCAATTGTGAACGTGAGAAAAAAACTTTTTCACAACGAGCAGCTCGGGTCTGGAATGCACAGTCTGGAAGTGTGGTAGAGGCAGGTTCAATTGAGGCACTCAAGAGGGTATTAGATGATTATTTGAATAGAAACAATGTACAAGGGTTACGGGGAAAGGGCAGGACAAGGACGCTAGGTCATAATGCTCATTTGGAGAGCCGGTGAAGACATGATGGGCCGAATGGTCTCCTTCTGTGTGGTAAAGATTCTGTGATTCTGTGAATATATGCATATCTAAAAGATAGACACCAAGAAATCCAAGCAAGTTCGGGGGAAACCTTGTTACCCAGAGGGTGGTAAGAATGTGGAATTTGCTACCACAGGGAGTGCTTGAGGTAAATAGCATCGATGCATTTTAAGGGAAGTTAGATAAACACATGAGGGAGAAAGGAATAGAAAGATATATTGAGATAATCTATGGAGTAGACGTAGGGCAGTGGCAGCCAATTTCCATAAGGAGCAGCAATCTGGACCACATCAGGGAGTGGCTGATGCCACTGAACACAAGCAACTATCTATAGCAACCCCAATGTTGTGACAGGCACCAATGAGGTTGAGCATAGGCTCTGGATCATCCTCGCTACAGATCAAGTCAAAATAACAGTTCAGGATTCTTGTCCTTAATAGGGCAGGATTTGTGAATAATGAACCTTCGTAACTGGAGAGATTGGCCCTTTAACAAACCAATGATGTGTGTGCCCAGTCCCTCCTGGCACTCCACTTTATCAATGACACTCTGGCTAAGGCAGAAAACTATTGGCTCTCAATACTGGTGAGTAAAAGATCCACAATGCAACATCTCTTTCCTCCCTTCTCCAAACACCAGCAACAGTGACTGAGTAAGCAGTGTGTGAAGGATTTGTTTTTCAGTAATGCATGTATTTGTGTTGTGCCAATGAATAAAACAGCAAAATGCTACTTAAATCACTACCCTGTGCAGTCACGATTAACATTTACATGACTGTACTGCAAAAGCCTAGTTAATGGCTGCTAATAAATATCTATGAACTAACCTTCAGTTCATGCCTACAATATTATTTTAATTTACAGCCAGTTCTAGATGAATTACCAGCTCTGCCCAAACAGCAGATTGAGAAGTGTCATATGGATGTATTAAGTATGCATCCACTGATATGGTTGGTAGTAATTTCCATGTTGTTACAGTTTATGAAGTACTGCCCTCTGTGTTGCTGATAACTCTGAAAAAAAGCCAGCACTATTATTAAGATGGAGCTTCTATTGATCAAACATCATATCATGTTTTCACAGTGTTCCATAGCATTTTATAGCCAATGGCTCATTTTGGAATTGCAATATCTGCTGTAATAGAGCCAAACGTGGCAGCCAGTTTGAACGCTGCAAGGTCCCACAAACAACAAACACATCTACAACCAGGTAATCTGTCTTTGGTGGTGCTGGTTAGGCAGTGAATATTGGTCAGGAAACTAGAGGAGCTCCTCTGCTTTAATTGAAATATTGCCACCGGATCATTAATATCCACCTGAACAAGGAAAATAAAGGATGTCTCATCCAAAGGATGACAGCTCCTAACTGTGCAGTACTCTCTCATTACTGATCTGAAGAGTCAGCCTAGATTATGCGTTAAGCAAGTGCTGCCCAATCATGGAATCATATCTAATGGTAGGTGTTTTGTTTTGGGCAACACTTGCTGAATAATCCTGAGTGTGTTAGTTATACTAACAACAAATTTAAGGTAATCAGCTGAGCTCATGACGTGCTAGAAGTGACATTCATTCATACACAGGGACCTGTTCTCTGCAAGCAAAAGGAATATATTCATGCCTTGCACTTTTTTTGAATTACCCAGGTGCTTGGGAATCCTATAGTTCTTTGTTTTCTCCATGACAATGCCTTGGCCAACTAGAGTCGACTTGCCAACCACTCAGTGTTGCGGAAATCGGAGTGAACACTCACACCCAGGAGGTTTGTCTCAGAAGCCTTTTATTATAATTGTGATATCATGGAGAGCCCAGCAGCTTACAACGGAGCTAGCCAACACTCTGACTAACACTTCTTTACACACATAGATATAGCAAAAGGTTCGTGACAGAAACTTGGGCAATTACAATAGTTTCAAATGGCTTCAAAGGATAGCGACCAGTGTCAATGATTTAACGATTAGACAGGACAATGTCAATGGTTTAGCAAGTAGACAGGACAATGTTGATGGTTCAGCAAATAGATAGTGTTAATGGTTACATATCCTGGGTAATGCAGTGTTAATGGTTACATATCCTGGGCAATGCACACACAATAGTTTTTTATTCCTTAGATATTGCCACTGTATCTGAAATCCGGAGCCTCTTAATCTGGGAAGGTAGCACTGGCCCTTTGATTTGCTAATTTATGTGCTGGCTGTGTGACTGTTTGGGGACTTTCTACAATAATTTCATTATACATGTATTTTAAGTTTATTTCTCTCACAAGTATAGATGTATTTTATTCTTCCACACTCAGCACCTTTTTCTCCTGTAGTATAAATTGTTGTGATCATTTGAATTTTGGCATTCTTGCATTTGTCCTGATGAGTACAAGATGAAAAGCTTCAGCAACATTTTCTCTCTTTTCAGCAATATTCACATTCTGCATTACCAAAAAAAAATGGTTTTATGCAATGAATGGTCAGGATTTAGATTTTTTTTATTATTCGTTTGTGGAATGTGAGCATTGTTGGCAAGACCAGGTTTTACTGCTCATCCCTAAGTGCCATTGATCAGTAAGGGATGCGTGGGGAGACAGGCAACTACAGTGGAGTGAGACAGAGACTGAGTGAGTAGTGAATTATATTAAATTGGTAAGCCCTGGTAAGTCCTTTTCAGGTTTTAACTATACCTTAATAATCAAGATCTGACAAAGTACAACCTTCAAATAAGTTAGAAACAAAAACAAAAAGTGCTGGAAAAGCTCAGCATATCTGACAGCATCTGTGGGGAGAAAGAGAATTAAAGTTTCGAGTCCGCATGACTCTCCTTCAGAACTGCAAGTAAGCTAGGTTAGCTTGTTAAACAGAGAACTGTATGGGGTAGCAGTTATCTGTCAATTAACTGAGAGCAATTGGTTCAACTGGTGTTAATTACTGCAGCAGGAAGCCAAACTAGCTAGTGACTCATCCGAGGGTCCATAAAAGAGACAGGCTTTTCAAACCACATGATCAGAAAGGGGCGCTTGAGGAGACAGGTGACAATACCAGGGTGAGACAGAGGCTGTAAGTAGTGAATTAGATTCACGTGGGAATCCAGTGCACCAGGGAAAGAGGCGTAGTATACATAGGAATTATTCTAAGTTCATTAAGTGAGTAATTCAATTAAGTTAACTAACATAAATAACAATGGAAGACAGGTTTAATGTTGCAGTTGTGGAATGTGGGTGCTTTTGGATGCCAAGGTGATCTGTAACAAACACGTCTGCAGAAAGCATAAGAAGCTAGAGGAATTCTGGATAAGGATTATTGATCTGGATGCCCAACTGCAGACACTGTGCAACATAAGGGAGGAGGAGAAATACCTGGACACTTTGTTACAGAAGATGGTCATGTCCCTTAGAATAGGGTCATCTGCTTTGGTCAGCAGTGAGGGACAGGAGGATGTGACTGTGAATTAGGCAGGTAATGGGGGACCGAGCAGACAGTACTGGAGCAGCCTCAAACTTGGCAGTTGTCAAACAGGTTTGAAGTGCTCACAATCTGTGTGGACAAAAGCGAGGTCTGCAAGGTGGATGAGCAGGCTGGCCATGGTGCTGTGATACAGGATTCGTTCAAGCAGGGAGGGCAAACAGGAATGTAGTGGTAGTGGGGGACAGTATAGTGAGGGGGATCGACACTGTTCTCTGCAGCAAAGAGGGAAAGTCCAGAAGTCTGTGTCACCTGCCCCGTGCCAAGGTTCGGGACATCTGCTCAGGGCGGGGGAGGAACTTGCAGTGGGAGGGGGAGGATCCAGTTGTCATGGTCCATGTAGGTATCAATGACATATGCAGGACAAGGAAGGAGGTTCTGCATAGTGAGCATGAGAAGCTAGGTACCAAATTAAGAAGCAGAACCTCACAGATAATAACCTCTGAATTATTATCTGAGCCGCGGGCAAATTGGCATAGGACAAATAAGACTAGAGAGATGAATGCGTGGCTCAAAGACGAGTGGGAGAAGTGGGTTCCAGTTCATGGGGCACAGGCACCATTACTGAGGAAAGTGGGGGCTGTACTGTTGGGATAGTTTATACCTGAACCGTGCTGGGACACATGTTCTTGTGAATGACATAACTAGAGAAGTAGAGAGGGCTTTAAACTAAACAAGAGGCGGTGGGGGGTGGGGGCGGTGGGGGGGTTGGTGAGGGATCCAGCTTGGGTAGATGTGGCAAATCAAGGGGTAGATTCAAGGCAGAAGGCCATAATGGTAATATGGGAAATGAGGGTCATAGAATATCAGGAAGTGACAGAGAGATAAAACCTAAGAATACACTAATCGTCAAGACTAAATGTTACAAAAATAACAAAAAGACAAAACTAAAGGCTCTGTATTTGAATGCATGTAGCATTCATAAAGTAAATGAATTGATAGTGTACATTGAAGTAAATAAATATGATCTGATAGCCATTACGGAAACATGGCTGCAGGATGATAAGGGTTGGGTCCTGAATATCGAGGGGTATATGACATTCAAGAAGAATGGGAAGCCTGGTTTTTCTTTATATCATTGGATGTGGGTATCATTGTCTAGGCTAGCATTTATTGCCCATCCCTAATTGGACATTTAAGAATCAACCACATTGCTGTGGGTCTGGAATCACATGTAAACCAGACCAGGTAAGGACAATAGATTTCCTTCCCTAAAGTGAACCAGGTGGGTTTTTACAACAACTGACAATGGTTCCATGATTATTATCAGATTTTTAATTCCAAATTTTTATTGATTTCACATTTCACCATCTGCCATGGTGGGATTTGAACCCATATCCCCAGAGCATTACCCTGGGTCTTTGCAATACTAGGCAGTGACAATACCACTATGCCACCACCTCCCCCATAGGGATGGAGGGGTAGCAATGTTGATCAAGGATTTGGAGATAAAATCAATTTGGGGACGAGGAATAGTAAGGGAAAGAAGTCACTGGTGGGAGTGGTTTACAGGCCTCCCTAACAGTAACCACAATGTAGGACAAAGTATACAAGAAGAAATATTGGGTACAGTGATAAAGAGCCAGCAATAATCATGGGTGACTTTAATCCACATATAACCTGGAAACACCAGATTGGCAGTAGTAGCCTGGATGCAGAGTTCACAGAATGTTTTCAAGAGAGTTTCTTTAGAGCAGCACATGCTGGAACCAACCAGACAGCAGGTCGTATTAGATTTGGTATTGTGTAATGTGACAGGATTAATTAATGACTACAGAGTAAAGGCACCCCTAGGTAGCAGTGACCACAATATGATTGAATTTTACATCCAGTTTGAAAGGGAGAAGAGTGGGTCTAAGACTAGTGTCTTAAACTTAACTAAGGACAGCTATGTGGGAATGAAAGCTGAACTAGCTGAAGTGAACTGGGATAAGAGTCTAGGGGATAGATCAATAGAGAAACAGTGGCAGACATTTAAGGGGATATTTCAGAATACTCAGAATGAGTACATTCCTTATATCAAGAAAAATTCTTAAGAGGAGGACCCACCATCCATGGTTAACTAAAGAAGTTAAGAAAAGCATCAAACTTCAGGAAAAAGCACATAACTGCACAAAGATGAGTGGCAGGTCAGATGATTGGTCAGAATATAAAGAATGGCAGAGAATGTCTAAAAGGTTCATCAGGAAAAATAAATTAGAGTATGAGACGAAGCTAGCTCGAAATGTAACCAAGAGTTTCTACAGGTATTTAAAAAGGAAAAGAGTAAGTTAAGTGAGTGTTGGTCCTCTAGAGAGTGACAGTGGGGAGTTAATAATAGATAATGAGGAAATGGCAGAAGAAATGAACAAATATTTCTGTCTTCACTGTGAAGAAAACATTCCAGTAATAGCTGTAAATCAGGAGGTGGAAGGGAGAGAGGAACTTGGTGAAATTACAATCACTAGGGGAGCAGTACTGAGCAAACTGATGGAGCTGCGGGCTGACAAGACTCTGAGTCCAAATGGACTTCATCCTAGGGCTTTAAAAGAGGTGGCTAATGAGGTAGTGGATGCATTGGTGTTAATTTTCCAAAATTTGTTAGAATTCTGGAAAGTAGCAAACATAACCCCTCTATTCAAGAAGGGAGGGAGGCAAAAAACAGGAAACTATAGTCAAGTTAGCTTGATGTCTGGTCGTGGGAAATTGATCATTAAGGTGGTTCTAGCTGGGCACATAGAGAAACTCAAGGTAATCAGGAAGAGTCAGCATTGTTTTGTGAAAGGGAAATCATGTTTAACCAATTTATTGGGATTCATTGAAGGAGTAACATGTGCCGTAGATAAAGGGGAGCCTGTAGACGTACTGTACTTGGATTTGCAGAAGGCAGTTGATAAGGTGCCATATTAAAGGATATTGTGGAAAATAAAAGCTCATGGTGTTGGGGTAACGTATTAGCCTGGACAGAAGATTGACTAGCTGGCTGGCAGAAAACAGAGAGTATGTTTAAATGGGTCTTTTTCTGATCTATAAGTGTGACAAGTGGAGTCCTGCAGGGGTCTGCACTGGAGCCTCAACTTTTTAGAATTTATATCAATGATTTAGATGAGGGGAACAAAATCATGGTAGCTAAATTTGCAGATGACACAGAGATAGTGAGGAAAGTATGTTGTGAAGAGAACATGAGGAGGTTGCAGACGGATATAGATAGGTTGAGTGAGTGGGCAAAAATCTGGCAGATGGAATTTAATGTAGGAAAATGTGAAGTTGTTCACTTTGGCAGGAAGAATAAAAAAGCATATTACTTAAACAGAGAATGATTGTAGAATTCCAAGGTGCAGAGAGATCTAGGTGTTCTAGTGCATGAGTCACAAAAGACTATTACGCAGTTATAGCAAGTAATTAAGAAAGCTAATGGAATGCTATCCTTTATTAAGAGAGGAATTGAACATAAAAATAAGCATGTTATGCTTCAGTTATACAGGGCATCAGTGCGACCACATCTCAATACCATGTACAGTTTTGGTCTCCTTATTTAAGAAAGGATGTAAATGTGTTGGAGGCAGTTTAAAGAAGACTTTTTTAGATTTATAAAAGCAGCATACTGCAGATACTGGAAATCTGGAACAAAAAACAGAAATTGCTGGAAAAACTCAGCAGGTCTGACAGTATCTGCGGAGAGGAACACAGTTAACGTTTCGAGTCTGTATGACTCTTCATCAGAACTAAAGAGGAATAGAAATGTGGTGAAATATAAGCTGTTTAAGGGGGGTGGGACAGGTGGAGCTGGATAGAGGGCCAGTTATAGGTGGAGGCAAAGGAGAGGTTGACAAAGATGTCAGAAACATAAGATCGAAGGGGTGTTGATGGTGGTGATACTGGCTAAAGGGTGTGTTAATGGTGACATTAAGAGTAGAAAGCAGGATGAGCAAGGTACAGATTACGGATAGCCCTAGTGGGGGTGGGGGGAAGGAATCAAAATAGGCTAAAAGGTGGGTCCACTCCTCCATCACCCCCTACTCCTCAACCCCCACCTATGGCACCTCCCCATGCCCACGCAAAAGATGCAACACTTGCCCCTTCACTTCCTCTCTCCTCACCGTCCAAGGGCCCAAACACTCCTTTCAAGTGAAGCAGCATTTCACTTGCATTTCCCCCAACTTAGTCTACTGCATTCGTTGCTCCCAATGCGGTCTCCTCTACAATGGAGAGACCAAACATAAACTGGGCGACCGCTTTGCAGAACACCTGCGGTCTGTCTGCAAGAAAGACCTAAACCTCCCTGTCTCTTGCCAATTTAACACTCCACCCTGCTCTCTTGCCCACATGTCTGTCCTTGGCTTGCTGCATTGTTCCAGTGAAGCCCAACGCAAACTGGAGGAACAGCACCTCATCTTCCGACTAGGCACTTTACAGCCTTCTGGACTGAATATTGAAATCAACAACTTTAGATCTTGAACTCCCTCCTCCATCCCCACCCCCTTTCAGTTTCTTCCCCCTTCCTTTTTTTTCCAATAATTTATATAGATTTTTCTTTTCCCACCTATTTCCATTATTTTTAAATCTATATCTTTTATGCCCTGCTAGTCTTTCCACCCCACCCCCACTAGAGCTGTACCTTGAGTGTCCTGCCATCCGTTCTTAATAAGCACATTTGTTTAGATAATATCACCACCTTCAACACCTCTTTGTTCTTTTGTCTGTGACATCTTTTGATGATCTACTCCTATCACTGTTTGCTTGTCCCTACAACCACACCCCCCCAACTTCTCTCCCCCCACCCAACACCCCCCCACCACCGCCCCCCCCCCTTCCCCCCCCCCCCGCCCCACACACACACATCTTAAACCAGCTTATATTTCACCTCTCTCCTAATATTCACTCAGTCCTGTTGAAGGGTCATGAGGACTCAAAACGTCAACTCTTTACTTCTCCACCGATGCTGCCAGACCTGAGTTTTTCCAGGTAATTCTGTTTTTGTTTTGAGCTAAAACAATGGATGGAAATAACTTTTAAAAATAATAATAGAAATAGGTGGGAAAAGAAAAATATATATATAAAAAAATGTTATAATTATTAGAAAAAATGGGATCAAAAAGGGGGTGAGGATGGAGGAGAAAGTTCATGATCTGAAGTTGTTGAACTCAATATTCAGTCCGGAAGGCTGTAAAGTGCCTAATCGGGAGATGAGGTGCTGTTCCTCCAGTTTGCGTTGAGCTTCACTAGAACAATGCAGCAGGCCAAGGACAGACATATGGGCATGAGAGCAGGGTGAAGTGTTGAAATGGCAAGCGACAGGAAGGTCTGGGTAATGCTTGCAGACAGACCGAAGGTGTTCCACAAAGCGTCATCCAGTCTGCGTTTGGTCTCTCCAATGTAGAGGAATCCGCATTGGGAGCAGCGAATGCAGTAGACTAAATTGAGGGAAGTGCAAGTGAAATGCTGCTTCACTTGAAAGGAGTGTTTGGGCCCTTGGACGGTGAGGTCTAATGAAGAGTCATACGGACTCGAAACGGTAACTCTGTATTCCTCTCCACAGATGCTGTCAGACATGCTGAGTTTTTCCAGCAATTTTTGTTTTTATTAGATTAATACCTGGAATGAGTGGGTTGTCTTATGAGCAAAGGTTGGACAGACTGGGCTTGTTTCCACTCAAGTGAGGGGTGACTTGATTGAAATATATAAGTTCCTGAACGGTCTTAACAAGATGGACGTGGAAAGGATGTTTCCTCTTGTGGGTGAGTCCAGAGCTAGGGGGCACTGTTTTAAAATTAGGGGTGACCCTTTTAGGACAGAGATGAGAAGAAATGTTTTCTCTCAGAGGGTTGTGTGAGTTTGGAACTCTCTGCCTCAGAAGGTGGTGGAGGCGGGGTCATTGAATATTTTTAAGGCAGAGATAGATAGATTCTTGTTAGGCAAGGGGATCAAAGGTTATCTGGGGTAGATGGGATTGTGGAATTCAAAACACAAACACATTGTTCATGATCTTGTTGAATGGTGGAACAGGATTCAAGGGCCGAATGGACTGCTTCTGTTCCTAGTTCATATATTGAGAAGATGGTGGTGAGCTATGTTCTTGAACTGCTGCAGTCCATCTGGCATAGGTACACTCACAATGCTGTTCGGAATGCACTGCTTAATAGGGTGGAGATAAAGTCAATAGCCATGAAACTGGATAAATACTTGAAGGAGAACACAAATTGCAAGCGAGTCATGCGAAAGAGTTGGGGAGTTAAATGAATTAGATTGCTCTTCGAAAGAGAAGGCGCAGGTTCAATGGAGTGAATATCCTCACACGGTGGATTAATTCTGTCATAGCCTCCTCTCCCTCCATTTTACCTCCCAAGATTTGCTTATCTTGGCCAAGGCCTTCAGTGGGATATTTAAACTGAGCTATGATGTTTATCTGCCCCTTTAATGCCACTCCTGCTATGGTGGCTTGTTCTAGCTGGCAGTGATGCCTAGCCTACATACCAATTGATTTCTAACCCAGGAAACTCAGTCAGGGTCACAGTGAGATCATTGTTGTCTGATTCTACTGGAACATTCCCCCCAAGAAGGGGAGGGGGTGGGGCCTTTCATTCATTCATTGGATGTAGGCTTTATATTGTCCATCCCTAATTGTCCTTGTTCAGAGGGCAGCTAAGAGTCAACCACATTGCTGTGGGTCTGGAGTCACATGTAGACCAGACCAGGTAAGAATGGTAGATTTCTGTCCCTGAAGGTCACCAGATGGGTTTTTACAACAATGATTTCATTGTCATCATTAGACGTTTAATTGAAATTTCATCATCTGCCATGATCAGATTTAAACCCTGGTTCCCAGAGGATTAGCCTGGGTCTGTGGATTACTAGTCCAGTGACAATACCACTATGCCACCACCTCATTTCTAAGTTGCCAATGAGCTGTTCTGTTCTCTTAATATGGTGGAGGGTTTAACAGGCAGATAGGGAGAAACTATTTCCTCTGCTATGGGAGTCAAGAATTGAAGAATTCTGCTTCAGACAGGATGAAGTAGGCTTCATATTCTAGAGTATGTTAACAGCAAGTCTTTATTAACAACTCATAACTATGTACATATTTACAGTAGAGGGTGCAGGTATGGAGCTGACTCCAGTTTGGGCCTTTACCCATCTCTGGACTTACCCTGGCTCTGGGTCATGTGTCTTCTTACAACACTGTGTGGGTGGTACTGTACTCAGTCGCACATTAACCCTTTATGTACCAGACCCTACAATTACACCTCCCCCCAAATTTTCATCCCATGAATATAGAGTTACTGGAGTTTACTTCCAAGTCTTACATTGCTAAAAGTCTTGTGCAGTAACCTTATTGTTACAACCTTAATGCTACTCTAACATTTTTGCTATTACAGCATTAGTATTAGCAACATTAACATCATTCTCACTTCCCCAACTCGCCCTTCAAATCCTTCAAGTTAGACGTTCAGGTGGTCTGGAGGCTTTGTATCCCTTCCGCATCTCATCCACCGCTCTGTCGGGAGAGTGGCCGGCTCTGGTGTTGCTTGCTCTTTATATTGGCTTGGCGATTGGACTGACATTTGGGTATGGTTTCATTCGTTTCTTCCATTGCTTGATGTTAAACCATGCCTTGCTGGTCTGGCTGGTTTGGCAGGGTATGGTTGTTGTTACTCTTGATCGTTTCTTGCAGCAGGGACGAAAATGTTATTCGTCTATTTGGCGGTGTTTTGCCTTCTTTCTTTTACTTTAGACCATCTGGAAACTCTCTGAGGCCGAGGAAGGGCGTTCTTGCGGCAGGAAGAAGATTGAGTAACATGCTCACCTCTGCTTTTTGTTGCTGATGGTGTGCAACTGCAGGTTCCAGCATCCCTTGTGGTTTTGGCATGCTGGCTGAAAGTTACTGCATTTGCACAGTGATCATTGTGTTCACCAACTGTACCATCGTCATATTTGGAGGTAGAGGCTCCTCAGACTGTTGATCCTTCTCTGGTACCACTTCCACGGGAGGTACTATGGTAATCTCGTGTGCAGTAGGTTGGTCTGACACTGGGGACTTTCCCAGACCTGGAATAATGATGGACAAACCTACTCCTCGAGGACTCAGGACCACACTGTTCTGGCCAGCTAACAACTGTGGTAGTCTTGACATTTTCCACTGGCTGAGATTGAGGGCTGCACAGGCGTCTCTGCTCAGAATAGAGAAAGGCTAATTGTGGACAACATACTTGAACTCAGAGGTTTGTTTGTCACCATCCCTCAGTGGTTCAAGGATCACACCGAGGACCGGGAGTTGCAATCCCCCTGCTCCTTAAAGTGGAGTGCCCGTTGCTCAAATCCAAAGGCCTTTGAGCCATGGTTCCTCATCTGACAGGATGCTGCCCGAGTCTAATTTATAATTTGTTAGATGACTATTTACCAGGATGTCAACATTCCAAAATGAGGAACTGCATTCTCTGATGTCCCCAAGAAGAAGAAAGGCCATATGTCTTCTGGGTTTTCAGTCTTGATCTCATGGATTACCTTTGGGAAGTCTGTGCAGAGCTGGGGTTTTGACTTGGACAGTTTACCAAAGTGTCCCAGTCAGTTACAGTGTTAGCGTTGGGCTGTACTCGCAGGACACTGATCTTTCCTGTGAGGGCACTTTGCACTGCATCGCTGGGTGGTTCAGGAGGTGCTTTCCCCGACTTGGCTGGTCCTTGAATTTCAGTCACTTGATCCGGTGGACTGAGGGTTAGTTTCTGCCTCATGAAGTATTCTCTCCCTTTAGGATGGTGTTGTGTTGTTTACATAGTTTAGGCACTCTAACTCGCAGCATAGCATTGTCAAGGGTAAGATCATCAGTTTGTAGGAGGTCAAAGAGTGAATCGTCTGAAACACCCACCACAATTCTATCTCGGATGAGCTCAGACATTAAATCGCCATATTCATGTCCCTCTGCCAACCTGTAGAGATTGTTAATGAAGGAATCGACAGGTTCCCCAGGGAGCTAGGCTGTCTTATTAAATTTAGCTCTCTCTGTTAGTTTATTGGGTCTCAAGTTGAAATAGACGTTCAAAGATCTCAAAACGTTAGCAAATTTAACAGATGATTCATCAGTAGCTTGTTGTGCAATGATATTGTCTGCTATTGGCCCTATCGAGTAAAGAAGTGTACTAACTTGTTCTGCCTCTGATTTTTTATTGTGACCTGCAGCGAGGCTGTATCTTAAAAATCTTCTCCAAAGAGTCTGATTCTGTGACTAGCCTGGGCCAGTGGAGCTAGAAGCATGGAATTGTGATCCATTTTTGATTACTTTAACAAGTGTGGGTACAGCTTTAAGAGATTACAGGCTTCCAAGATGGCGTCGCCAGCTACTGCTGAACAAAGGACCTTCCCCTGGGGCTTGCCGACTTTTGGTGAGCTTATTAAGATGGCGGTGGCACACCTCTGCCTGAAGAAGAAGGGACTGCGATAGCGATGTAGGTCGGATTCAGCGGTATGGCATTATGAGTCGGGACTCTTGGAAAAGAACCGTGGGCTTGCTGTTTCTGAAATTGAACGGTCGCGAGGCACCAGCAGTGGATGAAGTTTAATTATTAATGATTTTTGTTCTGCCGGACTTGGGGGCCGCCTGCTGGGACTCGGAGTCTGGGATCGGGTTTAGCGATTGGTTGCTTTCCAATGGCGCCTCTGACTGAACAACTTAAAAGGGGTTTCTCGGGACCAGCTGGCCAGGAATTTAAAAAATTTTTTACCTCACCCTTGCGGGCTGTGGGCTCTGCTTGCTGAAGCTGGACTTCCAAGGAGGATGCGATGGAGTCTCCTCCTCGAGTAAAAGCTTTCCCTTTCTTGTTTGCTTCCAGGCTTTTCCGTCTCTGGAGCTTTTCCTTTATTATTATTTTCTGGTTAGTTTTCTCAGTGTCCGTAGCTTCAGTTGGGAGTTAAGCTCAGTGCAGAATCTGTTGACTGTGTCCGTTTTCTCAGCTTCTCAGTATTCTTGTGAGAATGAGTGTTTTGATCCTGAGAATCATGAAGAATCCTGCTTTGGAAACCATGAAGTAAGCTTCATAGTCTAGAGCATGTTAACAGCAAGTCTTTATTACCAACTCCCGTCTAAGTACATATTTACAGTAGAGGGTACAAGTAAGGAGCTGACTCCAGTCTAGGTTTTTATCCAACTCTGTCCATCTCTAGACTGACTCTGGCTCTGGTTCATGTGTCTTACATCAATCACTGGGTGGGTGATACTGTACTCAGTCCCACATTAGTCCTTTATGTACCAGATCCTACTACTCCACAAGACGGCAGAACCTTAAAATCACAGTTAAGCTATTTGGGGGAGATGTCAGGAAGCATTTTGCAGGAACTCTGAAACTGTCTCCCCAAAAATCTGCTAAATATTACCAGACTGTAATTCGCTAGCTTTCTGTTGGGTAAAGGTATTAAGGATTGTGGAAACAAGATGAGCACGTGGAGTTAAGATGCTGATCAGATGTGATCTAATTTAATGAAAGAATAGTCTCAAAAGCCTGGATGGCCTCCTCTGTTTCAATCAGGCTCCAGCTAAGCATCAGCACCGATTTAAAAAAAAAATCTCCTCTTTACTATCGATGTAATTGTGTCATTTTACTACCAAGGACCAAGGTTTGCGAGCAAAGTACAAACAGGGCAGTGAGCTGAGAGGTGATGAGAGAATCTGAGGGGCTGGCAGGAGAGAAGGGGAAGGTAATGTTCAGGAATGCTTTGAACAAACTAAATATTTATAGACCTTGTTTTGGTGCAGAGATATGAGCAGCGTGTGAATGGAACAACATATGCTGCAGTTATTTTAGATCCGAACTGTGAAACCTTTGCAGCACACGAGCTCCTCTGGAGGCAATCCAGATCTGCAGATTATAAACTGCATCCAAGAACTTTCTGTGGGATCATGGCAGCAGCATGAAATTCATTCTCATTGGCACCTCATCTTATAACTTCTTTGGTAAACTGCTATTTATACATGGTGAACTTTTGGCGTTGAAAAGCCGGAATATTTCATGGTCACCACCACAGACCCAAATTCCTTGTATCCTCAGACATGTCTTTGATATGTCGGAGACACGACCATTCCAAAGATCCCCTGACCAACCTCCCATCTTCAATCCTCCATAAGCTTAACATCCTCCGAAACTCTGCTGCCCACATCCTCACCTGCACCAAGAACAGGCAAGTTATCCCTGATGTCCTTACTAATGTTTACCGCTTTACCACATCACTGACAATACAGGTTATCTGGTCATTTATTTTGCTGTTTGTGGAGCTTGCTGTGTGAAAATTGGTTGCTGAATTTCCTACATTACATCTATGGCTGCATTTCAAAAAGACTTCATTAGCTCTAAAGGGACACCCTGAGGTCATGAAAGGCTCTGTAGAAATACAAGTCTGTCTTTCTTTCTGAAAAAGAAGACAGATAAATACTTTCTCCGGAGTTTTGACTCAAAAATACTGTTTTCTGAATTATAGAAAAATCCTGAATGTATTATCCAGAATGAAAAATGGGCATGACTTCAGTAGTATTTGAACTCGATGAATTATATAACAACAATCTTTTTCCTATTCCGTTCAGGGATGGTATATTTCAGTGACAGATTGGGCTAGGAATATGTGCACAAGCTACACAGGAAGTGTAGCAATGGACAGCATTCTGGGAGCAGATGCTCTCGTTGTCTGTCTGGTGTTCTGTTTCGTTACTGTTATACAGAGAGAGAGATTAAAGTAATTAGTCGATTGAAAGATCTCACTGTTCCTGAGATGAGTTGATTTATGCAAGTCTCTGTGCTGACGTAGTAGTAAATGTGTGACAGCCTTAACAAAAACCTTCATATACTTTCTTTCACATATGGGACGTTCCAACTTGCTTTGCGTAAGAAATGGGTAAAAGGATGGTGACTCAGCAAGGGACTGATGAGAGGTGACTGAAGGCTTGGCCAAGAAGATGAATGTCGATGAGGTTGTAAAAGATAGAGAGAGAAAGGTGAAGAGTCAGAGATCAGAGAGACAATTTATCATTAGGATCAAGACAGCTGAAGAGTGCACCATCCGCACTGAGTTGAGGTGAATGTACAAATTCAGTAACTCTCTTTCTAATGTTCTCAGAGAGTTATCAATAATTGCATCTTTAATATATTGGGACCCAGAATTCTTAATAGTAAAATAAAAACACTGGAAACACTCAGCAGGTCAGAGAGACAGAGTTAACATTTCAGTTTTTGACATCATCAGAACTGGATGAGGTTAGAGATGAGCAGAGAGGGGAAAGGGCCAAGCCATGGAGGGACTTGAAAACAAGGATAAGAATTCTGATACACTGAAAACAGAAATGCTGGAAAAACTCAGCAGGTCTGGCAGCATCCGTGGAGAGAGAAACAGAGTTAACGTTTTGAGTCTGTATGAATCTTCTTCAGAGCTAAAGTGAAGTAGAAATGTGATGGATTTTATTCTGTTTAAGAGGGAGTGGAGCAAGTGGAGCAAAATGGAAGGTCAGGGATAGGTGGGAGCTCAGGAGAGATTGACAAAGATGTCATGGACATAAGACAAAGGGAGCGTTAATGGTAGTGTTTTTTTATTCATTCATGGGATGTGGGTGTCACTGGCTAGGCCAGCATTTATTGTCCATGTTCAGAGGGCATTTAAGAGTCAGCCACATTGCTGTGGGCCTGGAGTCACATGTAGACCAGGCAGGGTAAGGATTTCCTTCCCTGATGGATATTAGTGAACCAGATGGGTTTTTACAACAATTGACAATACTTTCATGGTCAACATTAGACTTTTAATTCCATCATCTGCCATGGCAGGATTTGAACCTGGGTCCCCAGATCATTACCCTGAGTCTCTGAATTACTAGGCCAGCAACAATACTACACCATTGCCTCAATGGTAGTGTTAAAAACTAAAGAAGCTGCTGATAGTGTCATAAAAGAGACTTTATCCCTGACCTATTTTTATCCATCTGTTCCACTCCCTCTTAAACACTATAATATCCATCACATTTCTACTTCTCATTAGCTCTGAAGAAGAGTCATATGGACTTGAAACGTTAACTCTGTTTCTCTCTCCACAGATGCTGCAGACCTGCTGAGTTTTTCCAGCAGTTTCTGCTCTTATATCAGATTTCCTGCATCTGTAGTATTACACCTTTATCTTATTTGAAAATTCTAACAGTCTTCTGCATATCAGAAATATCTGAATTGATTTTACATAATCTACTTTTAAGGGGCAGCACATTCCCATGATCTCAGGCTCCTGTTAACATCTAAATTCAGAACTGTATGCTTGTTTATAAATATTTAATTCACATTGACATGGACCTGTCTTCAACCTGTGCTTTTGTATAGCCATAAACTAACAGTTTGAAGTCACCATTTGACGAACTAGTTTTATTAACAAAGAGAAATTTCAAAAAGACAATGATTTCAAAATTCCACTGAAAGCATTTTACAAGGATATTTTGTCAAGCTATTGAAATGAGGAACTCCTCCAGCTCTGCTATGTGCACATGAATCAAACGTCTTCCTTATCAACCACCCGAGAATGAATATCTTACGCATGACCGAGAGAGACTCCACCTGTACCATATTTTAAACGCGCTGAAGATTAAAGTGAAATGGGTGGAAGGTCACAGTAAAGAGAATTTTAGAGATTGTTCAACCATTCCTGTTTTAATTAACTGCAATGCCTTTCAACTAATGACAATTAATCAAGTAGTAATCGAAACTGTGAAAAGTGATTCAGCGGCTCAGAGGGAAGGCATCATGTAACAACGGAGTGTGAGAAGATTGAGGTCAGTTTGAGGTCACCCTGATATTCCCAGTGATTTGACATGCCGAATCAGCAGATGATCGTGATGGTTGAGCAGAAAAAGACTGTTTAAGGATAATAGTTGCTGAACTCCATATGAACTCTTGACGACTATTTGATTAATGACAAGTTATTAGCATTCCATTTTGCTTTACCTTGCTGTTATGGTTTTAAAATGATTAGCATTGTGTTTAAATTCCCCTATGGCTCCACCCCCTCCCCCTCTATCTCTGTAACCTCCTCCAGCCATAAAATATTGCGCCCCCCCCCCCAGCCACCCCTACAACCATGCAACAACCACCTCAACTAATACCACCAACACCTCTGCACTCCTCCAATTCTGGCCTCCTGTACAGTCCCAATACTCTTTGCTCACCATTGGAGGCCATGCCTTTGGTAGCCGCGACAGAGGAACCTTGGGATCCATGTGCATAGATCCTTGAAGGTGGCGGAACCTATTGACAGAGTGGTTAACAAAGCACGTGGGATCTTAGCCTTCATAAATAAAGGTACTGAGTGCAAAAAGAGGGAAGATATTCAAAACCTTTGGGATGATTAAACCATAACTAGCTTATTGCATCCAGTTCTGGTTACCACACTTGAGGAAGGATGTGAGGATCTTTGAGGGGATTTGCCAGGATGGTTCCAGGGACGAGGAGTTCTAGCTACAAGTTGGAAAAGCTTGGATCAAAGGAGGTTGAAGGGAGATTCGATAGATGTGTACAAGATTATGACAGGTTTGGGAAAAGGTAGACAAAGAAAAGCTGCCACTATTAGGTTATGAGACAACCCTGGGGGAACACAGACTTAAGGTTCTGGGCAAGAGATGCAGGGGGATGTGAAGAAGGACTATTTTACACAGCGAGTGGTAATGACCAGGAATTCGATGCCCACAAAGGTGGTGGAAGCTGAAACAATCATTAATTTCAAAAGGAAATTGGATGAGCACTTGAAGGAAATAGGGCCACCGGGACCAAGCAGGGGAGTGGGACTGACTGGATGACTTTCCAGAGAGGCAGCATTGACTTGGTGGGCCAAATAACCTCCTGCTATGCCGTGAGGACTCTATGACTTTATGGGCTGAATCTTCGGCTCGGCCAGCGGGGGGGTGGGGCCTTCTTGTCGAAGTGTAAAATGACGCCGGGTGACATTGGGTGCGCGTCCCGACATCACTGCGCCTCATTTAGATTTTCAGTTCAGCGGGGGCACAGCCAAGTCAGCTGCACACCCACCGAACTATCAAAGACCTATTAAGGCCATTAATTAGCTAACTAACCCTATTGAGAGAGCTGCCTGTCCAGCCTTAAAGTTGTTGGGCAGGCAAAGAGCCCAGGCAGCCTTCGCATTTATCATGGAATTTAACATTTTCAGAAAGATTTTTATTAAAATTAATGCACATGTCCCAGCTCATGTTTCAGTTTCACATGAGGGGACATCATAACATTTTTTACTGCACTTTATTACTCTGTTTAAACTTTAAACTAAGCTCCTAGCCTCAGGGAGATTTCTGTGTCTTGGGGAGATTTCTGTGCCTCAGAGATTTCTGTGTCTTGAGGAGATTTCTGTGTCTCGAGATTTCTGTGCCTCGAGGAGATTTCCGTGCCTCGAGGAGATTTCTGTGCCTCGAGGAGATTTCTGTACCTTAGGGAGATTTCTGTGCGTGGAGGAGATTTCTGTGCGTGGGGGAGATTTCTGTGCTTCAGAGATTTCTGTACCTTAGGGAGATTTCTGTGCGTGGGGGAGATTTCTGTGCTTCAGAGATTTCTGTACCTTAGGGAGATTTCTGTGCGTGGGGGAGATTTCTGTGCTTCAGGGAGATTTCTGTGCGTGGGAGAGATTTCTGTGCTTCAGAGATTTCTGTACCTTAGGGAGATTTCTGTGCATGGGGGAGATTTCTGTGCTTCAGAGATTTCTGTACCTTAGGGAGATTTCTGTGCGTGGGGGAGATTTCTGTGAGTGGGGGAGATTTCTGTGCTTCAGAGATTTCTGTGCGTGGGGGAGATTTCTGTGCGTGGGGGAGATTTCTGTGCGTGGGGGAGATTTCTGTGCGTGGGGGAGATTTCTGTGCCTTGGGGAGATTTCTGTGCTCTTTCGCATTCATGCTCGATAGAGCGCAGGCCCCGACTCAGGGAACCCCCAACCCACCCCGTCCGCACAGCAGCACTGAGTGCTTCCGGGAGTACGCCACACTGGGCGGGTCTTAATTGGCCCACCCACATAAAATGGCAGCACGGACCCGAATGGGGGCGCCGATCGGGTCTGCACCTGCCCCCACACAATCCCCACCCCCCCACCGACAGGGGGAAAATTCTACCCTTTGGCTCTAACCTTTCTATGTCTCCACCTCCTTCTCCTCCTTTAAGAACGTCCGTAAAAAGTACCTTCCTTCCCTGACCAAATATCTCCTATTTTGGTTCAGGGGCAAATTTAGTTTGATAATGCTCCTGGGAAGTGCCTTGGGATGTTTTACTTACATTAAAGGTGCTATATAAATGCAGGTTGAATGGGGGCAGGGATAAGCTGTGAAAGGAGGATGGATACTTTACTAGCCTGAACCCCTGAGATACCTTAGCATTGGGCCTCCACATAAAAGAAAACAAACTGAAAAATTAACAAGTCTGTAAATTTGGGATGAGTTGCCATAACAACCAAATGGAATCTGAAGGAAAATGACGCCATTCTAATCTGGTGGAAAGGGTTTAGGAGTACGTCTGTCTTGAGATTTATCTCAAAGACTATTTTGTATTTGCAAGTAGTTGTTAGTGGAAATCTAATTTTAAAACCAGCTACACTTTGACGTTTTATTAAATCACATGCCACATACTCTACAGGATGTGCAGAAGATTAAATCTGTGTCAGCTTTCATCGCTACGTAGCAATCCGGCCTAATCCATTGTCCTGCTCGCTCCCCATATCCTTTTAATATTCCCCTTTTTAAATAACTATCTAATTATTTTTTAAAAGACAATTTATGTGCTTTACTTGAACATTTTGTGACCATGAATTGCATGTCCTAATTACCCTTGGTACTAAAAGTTCTTTCTAACCTTCCCTTTAACTCTTTTCCAGTGAGTGAATTTTAAGAATTCCTCGGTTATTATATTCTTTTTCTCTATTCATTCACAGGATGTGGGCATCGCCAGCACCTGTTGCCCGTGCTTAATTTTCCTGGTGCCTTTGCTGGGCCATTTCACATGATAGTTAAGATTCAACCACATTGCTGTAGGTCTGGCGTCACATGTAGGCCAGACCAGATATGGACAGCAGATTTCCTTCCCTTAATAACACTATTGAACCAGATGGTTTTTTACAGCAGTTGATGATAGTTTCATGGTCACCGTTACTGAGACTAGCTTTCAATTCCAGATTTTATTATTTGAATTTTAATTCCACTAGCTGCCGTGGTGGGTTTTAAACCCATGCCCTAGGAACATGAGCCTGGGCCTCTGGATTACTCATCCAATGACATTACCTCTACGCCACCATTTCTCCCAACTGTTTTAATGCTGTAATGGATGTCTGGGCTCTCAGCCAAGAAAACAAAATGAGGCTTGGTTGAGAGCCCAGGAAAACATTAGCCTCTTGAAGCACCTAAGCCCCATGAAAACATTGCCTGATTGACACCTCTGACCCTCTGATCTATGCTGTCAATTTCACAAAGTTTATTTACACAAGATAAAGTGGTGTCAAGTGCTTGCAGTTTCAGACATTGATATTTTAAAGGGTCTGGATGGCTAATACTTTTATTGGCCTGTAGTAAAAAGGAGGTTTTTTTTTTAAGGAAGTGGAAAGTTATCAATGAATGGCTTTTTAAAAACTTTTTTTCTTACTTATCCTACTGTCACTATAGGATTCATTGTTTCATAGAGTGTTTAGTGGGTGAATGGCAATGGAAGTGCCGTAGCTTGACATGGGGGTACATGAAGGGCCATAGGGGTTGTCTGGAGGACATACCTTGGCATGGGGGCCATAGGAGCGGGAGATGGCATGCCTTGGCATGGGAGGCATGAAGAGGGCTTTTTGAACTTATCTTTTAGAAGGTTCCCTCATGCAGATAATGGTTCCTGAAGCCTCTACTGTACCAAGAACCACAACGCTTTGAAAAGCTGGCTTGACTCCATGAAAATTGCGAAGGACTCGGACATGCCTATCCCCGCACTGGAGCTGACCAGGTTGGGAGACTAGGGCGTGGGCTCACCACCCGAAACAGCCCGCACTCTTAAAAGAGGCTCCTGAAAATCTGAAATCCCGGGAATGGGGTCAGGAACCCTGGAATCTGGTCCCGCCCATCATTTTTAAAGGGCTCCCCAACTCATAGCAACCCGGCCAAAATCCAGCCCCAAATTAAGGCCCTGTCTGCCCTGTCAGGTAGGTGTAAAACATTCCATGGCCTGTTTTGAAGGAGGGTAGGGTGGAGTTGTGGAGGGGAGATTATCGTCATCATCCTGGCTAATACTTATCCCTCAATCAACATTACCAAAGCAGATTATTTGGTCATTATTGCATTGCTGTTTGTGGGAGCTTGCTGTGCGCATTTTGGTTGCTGCATTTCCTGCATTGCAATAGTGATTGCACTTTGAAAATACCTCTCTGCCTTTTAAGCACATTAGGGCCTCCAGAGGTCAAAAGGACACTACATAACAGGAAATCTTTTCTGTAGAGTGTCGTGCCTCTGCACAAATCGAGCTTATCACTGTTTTCTTGTAAAATTATTGCAACAGCGAGTACTGGAATCATGTATCCTCTTTAATGCCTGCTGAATCCCAGAACCACTCACTATACAGTAGAAATTACAATCCATGCTAATTGTAGAAATGCTTCCTCTTTGTCCTGTTTTGACTGGGAAAATTTGAGTGGGGTTAATGGCTGTTAAAGCAGCAGAGAGGAGTTTCAGAAGAGTTGTTGAGTAAGCGTACAAAGCACTGTTGATCATTTTCAACCGAACCCGCAGAAAGAAGCAATTTTATAATCATTTCCAGCTGACACAGATGTCCATTTCAGAAATGAGATTTTTAGATGTTTTTAGGGGAGGTTGTTAAGGTTTATGGAGCCAAAGTGTGTAAATGGAGTTACGATGCAGACCCAGGCGTAGTTTAATCGATTTATGGGGAGAATTCTCCCCCTGTCGGGGGTGGGGTTTTGCAGGGGGAGCGTCGCTATTTGACGTGGGTGGGCCAATTAAGGCACAGAGCTGCCTCAGGGAGATTCGCTTTAGTTTAAAAAAAACCCTAATAAAGAAAAGAAAAAAATCTTAAGACATGTCCCCCTCATGTGACAGTGTCACACGAGCTGGGACATGTCAATGAATTTTTATAAAAATGTTTATTCAATTTTTAAACACTTCATGAAACCTCTTCCCGCCCGTGGATAATGTTCCATGAGAAATGAGAAGACCACTGAGCTCGCCCAACAACCTTAAGGTTGGACGGGCAGCTCAGTTTATTAGTTTAATTGATATATAAATGGCCTTAATAGGCCTTTGACAGTTTGGCGGGCGTACAGCCAACTCGGCTGCGCACCGGCCGAACTGAAAATCTGAATGACACACGGTGACATCAGGACACACGCCGGACATTACCACACGTCATTTTATGCCTCGGCGAGCGGGCCCCACCCCCACCCCCACCCCCACCCGCCCAGCCGAAGATTCAGGCCTATGTTTCCACAGGGAAAAGACAAATAGTGTCCCATTTCTATTGCTATCTAATTGTAAAGAAAACATATTGTAAAGAAAAAATTATTGTCACATATTCAAAAAAAATCTTAATTAATTGAAGACTCAGGTTGAACTGTTTGCTAACGTGTTAATTACCACCTCGCATTAACAAGCAGGTGGCAGCTCAGAGGGGCAGTGTGAATCTGCCTTGCTCATTTCCTGAGGTTTTCCAGCTCACCGGCCAAAAGCTTGAGGCTTTCAGATTTTCATTAGGAACATCCATCAGAGGGAAAGATGAGAAAGCTTTCCTTGAACAGGGGCTGGGAGAATGGAAGGATAACTGCCACAAGGGCAACTAGAGGTGGGCAATAAATGCCGGCCCAGCCAACGAGGCCCACATCCCGTGAATGAATTTTTTTTTAAAAATCACCACACAATATCTCCTTGCTCTGTAACACCCAGTGCTCGGGTTGCCAACTCCGATTGGAAGTCTGATTGGAAGTAATGTCAAAAGTTCACCAAATTCCAATACCTCTGCCCAGTAAAACAGCCTTTTATTCCCATGTGTCCGATATAACTAATAAACTCACGTGACTTTTCTCCCAGATTTGATTGAAGCAATGCCCAAGAGAGGCTCCAGGACAATCCTGGAGAGTTGGCAACCTTACCTACTGTGTGACAACCGCCCCCCACCCCACCCCGCCACACACACACACCCACACACACACACACCCACACACACACACAAACACATACATTGCTACTTAAGTGGTCTTTTGTCATTATGGCCACTGTCGTTTCAGCAGGGTTACTCCAATGAGAAGTCAGGTACCTTTCCAACGGTCCTGCCAAAGGAAGACTGAGATAATTAGAAGGGTAGTGTCACATTTTCAGAAGGGGTTATACTCTAAGTGGGTCAGGGGGTGGTGCAATGATGTTGTCACTCTCCCTCTGACATGTATTCAGTGGGAGGACAGAGTTGCTTCGATATATTTTATAATGGAACCAAAATAAGAAAGGTAAAGTCTTTCTGCCTTGTACAAGTTCTGAAGCCAAATACGAATGCATGTCCTATGGTGTTATTCATACTGAATTGCAACACATGCTGGTCTCTGATGACAAGAACATTATTACCTTGAAATGTACAATCTGCTGCTGTAGTTTATGTCCCACACAAAAAAAACAATTTCTTTGATCCTTAAGTATATAATCCAAATGCAGTACCGAGAAAATGCTGCATTGTTTGAGTTGGTGTAATTTACTTCAGTGCATGGTGCTCTGACCTCCTGGGTCAAGTCTCAGGACAGGACCCTCCCCCCGTTTGGGGGGGGGTGGGGGGGGAAGTTTAAAAGTGGGCGAGCAGAGGCGCGCCTCTGATCGGCGCCCCTGATTGGGGGTGTGTCGCCATTTTACATGGGCGGGCCAATGCTGTGCGCTCCCTGTCACATGAGTTGGGGCATGTCCATTACTTTTAAATACACTTCAATTACAATTTTCAAAACCCTCTTGAAACCTCATCCCGCCCGTGGATGAGGGTTTGATGCTTTATCTAATGCCTGCCAGGGCTCCCGGCCTGTCCGCCAGCCTTAAGGTTGGACGGGCAGGTCCATTAATTACTTTAATGACTCTGTCAACGGCCTCAGTTGGACATTGACAGGTCAGCGGGCGCACAGCTGATTCTGCTGAGGCCCCGCGTACCAGAAAATTTAAATGGGGAGGGGTGACCTCGGGGGTTCCGCCCGACATCATCCTGCGTCATATTACGTGTCGGCGAGCGGGCCCCGCCCCCAGCTCACTGACCGAGAAAATCCTGGCCTCAGTCTGGAAACCTAAGCAAAACATCCGAGTTGGCTGACACTTCCAGCACCCTACCGAGGGATGGCTGCACTATCAGAGATGCCATCTTTTGGATGGTACGTGAAACCAAGGCCCTTCCTGCCCTCCCATACTACCACAATTTCGAATGCCATCAGAGTCCAGGATATTATCCCTCAACCAAAGCCAGTTAAAAAAAAAATTATTTCATTGCTGTTTCTGGGTGCTTGCTGTGCACAAATTGACTGACATGTTTCCGCTGTAGAACAGTGACTAAATTTCTAAAATAATTAAATAATAATAATTGATTGTAAAGCGCTTTGGGATATCCTGAGATTGAGAAAGTTACTATATAAAATTATTTTGTTTTTCCTTTCATTCCATCACCCTATTTCTATATCCAGCAGCTTAAATAGATCTTAAAGATTCCTTGAAAATACTTGAAGGGAAGGGAATTCTCCCAGGATGCTGATCAACATTCACCTCCCAAAGAGCATCCTTAAAAAAAACAAGGTCAATTGGTCATTCGTCTAATTGAAGCTTTCCAAACAAAATATGGCTACCTAGTTTGTCTATATTACAATGGCTGCACTTCGAAACAATTCATCCTGCGCATGAATGAATTGCTTTGGGGCATCTGAGAATGTGGTAAGGTCACAAGTAATTTTCTTGCTTCCTCTCCATGGCAAAAGAATGGAGGGATGATGAGCAGAATCAAGAATCATCATTTTGTTGATGCCACATTTGCACAGGTTACAAAAGGGAATAACAATGATAGAGAAACAGTAGAGGTACCATTACACTGCTGGGCCACCATTAAGCAGGAATATAAAGAGGATCACATTTTCAGGGATATTACAGAGGTGCATGAACTATAGAGTAGTTATAATGGGGGATTTGAACCCATGTTCCCAGAGCATTAATCTAGGCCTCTGGATTACTACTCCAGTGATACTACCTGTATAGCACCATCTCCCTCAATGCCTCTATAAATAAACCTTAGGATATTGTATATCTTAGTGACCGTGCTCTCAACCTGTCATGCCACCTTCAAGGACTCATTACACATACACCCAAGTCCCTGTGCTCTGCACCTCCTTTAGTGTTGTACTCTTTATTTTACAGTCATTTGGTAGTACGGAACTTAATTATCCTAATAAAGTAATTCCTTGTTTAACTTTGTCAGTGCATTCCTGGAAAGTGCAACTTTAAATAAAATAACTGAAAGCGATATCAGATTTAACCATTACAAATTAAAGTGAAAGTTTGAGTTAGGTTTTATAGGACCTTTACCATAAAAAAAGACATCAAAACATAAACCCTGTAAGTTTAAGTATGTACATTGTTAAATTCCTACATTGGCCACTGACTTAACTTATAAAATAAAAATGATTTAAAAATATAAAAGAAATATACTAACTCTGTCTACTTACCTTCTGCTCACCATCTCTCCTGCTCCCTGTCTCTTCCCCATTCTGACCCTCCCTGCTCTTCTTCCCTATTCATTTTATTCTTTCCTGAGATGTGGATGTCACTGGCAAGGCCAGCATTTATTGCCCATCTCTAACTGCCCTTGAACTGAGTGACTTGCGAGGCCATTTCAGAGGGCAGTTAAGAGTCAACCACATTGCTGTGGGTCTGGAGTCACATGTAGGCCAGACCAGGTAAGGATGGCAGATTTCCTTCCCTAAAGGACATTATGGAACCAGATGGGTTTTTACAACAATCATTGATAGTTTCATGGTCTCCATTACTGAGACTAGTTTTCAAGTCCAGATTTTATTAACTAAATTTAAATTCCACCAACTGCTGTGGTGGGATTTGAACCCATGTTCCCAGAGCATTAATCTAGGCCTCTGGATTACTACTCCAGTGATACTACCTGTATAGCACCATCTCCCTCAATGCCCCTATAAATAAACCTTAGGATATTGTATATCTTAGTGACCGTGCTCTCAACCTGTCATGCCACCTTCAAGGACTCATTACACATACACCCAAGTCCCTGTGCTCTGCACCTCCTTTAGTGTTGTACTCTTTCTTTTACAGTCATTTGGTAGTACGGAACTTGAGTGTTGCTGAAAAAAGAGACGTATCAAAGCTTTTCATCTTGCATTCATCAGGACATTCGCAAGAATAACCATATAAGGGGGAAACAACAATCTATACTGTTTGTGAAGAGAGTGCTGATTGTTGTTTTCCCCTTATATTGGTATTCTTGCAAAGTGTCCTGATGAGTGCAAGACAAAAAGCTTTTTGACACGTCACTTTGATCACCTTTATTTTATATTGTTTGTCCACATGCTTCCTACCAAAATGAATCACTTACCTTTTCTTTGCATTGAACTTCATCTGCCTCCTGTCTACCCTTTCCACCAACTTGTCTTCTGAAGTTCTGCACTATCCTCCGCACAGCTCACAATGCTTCCAAGTTTCATATCACCTGCAAATTTGAAATTGTTCCTTGTAAGGTCTAGGTCATGAATGTACATCAGGAAAAGCAAGGGTCCCAATACTGACCCTTGGGGAACTCCAATACAGATCTTCTTTTAGTCCAAAAAGCATCCATTAGCCACTACCCTCTGGTTCCTGTCATTCAGGCAATTTTGTGTCCATCTTGCCACTGTCCCTTCTATTCCACGAGCTCTAACTTTGACAAAAAGTCTGTTGTGCGGCACTCTAAGAAATTACTTTTAGAACTCATGGTAGAAAGAACGAAGAGAGGCAATGTAAACTAAAGGCACAATCTAAAGATAATGTGGAAACAGAGTGCTAGGGGTATATGTGCACAAGTCGTTGAAGGTGTCAGAGCAGGTTTAGAAAGTGGCTGGAAAGACATGTGGGATCCTCCATTATAAATAGAAGCATAGAGTACAAAAATAACAAAGTTTTGATAAACATTTATAAAACACTGGTTTATCTCAAATAGAGTATTGTGTCCAATTCTGAACATCGCACTTTAGAAAGGATGTGCAGTCATTAGAGAGAGTACACAAATTGTTCCCAGAGCAAGGGACTTCATTTATGTGGACAGATCGGGGAATCTGGGACTGTTTTCCTTAGAGAAGGAAAGGCTGAGAGGAGAGTTGATAGAGGTATTCAAAATCATGAGGGGTCTGGACAGAGTAAATAGGCAGAAACTGTTCCTGTTGGTGGAAAGATCGAGAACCTGAGGAGATTAATTTAAGGTAAAAGAAGGAACAGCGACATGAGGGAAAACACAGCAAATGGTTAGGATCCAGAATGCACTGCCTGAGAGTGGGAGGAAGGTTCAAATGTCGGTTTCCAAAAGGAATTGGATCATTATCTGAAAAGAAAAAAATGCAGGATTTTAGGAAAGGGGCAAGGGTGTGGGGATCGCAGTGTTTCTTTAGGAGAGAGCTGGCATGGACACAATAGGCTGAATGACCTCCTTCTTGGCCATATTAATTCAATGATTTAATTATTCTATGCGTTTGGGATTCTGGGGAGGAGTTACTTGGGACTCTCCAAGTCCTTGACATCCTTCCTAAAGTGTGGTGCCCAGATATGAACTAACAATGCTAGCACATCACTGGTTGTAATTTGCAGGGCTATGGAGAAAGAGTAGGGAAGTTCATTAAATTCTAATAATTGGTTATAATGCTAAAAACTCAATCATTTTCACCAAAAAATTGAAAGTGCCCAATGGAAAAAGCTACTGCTGGTGCATCTATTTGTGCAATAGTGTGGCTGCAGCAACAGACGCAGAACCCGATCACTGTGGGATATCATCTAGTTTACAGAGTGCAACTTAATGTTGCTTCCTTCTGTCAGCCCATCAGTGTTTCCACACTGACTCATTAAAACTGTGCTGAGATTGTCTCATTATGCTGTATGCAAATTCTCCAGATGACGAGGTTGCGTAACTGAAGGCTGGATTGGCCAGCCCTTCCACAGTTCTTTGTGTAACACTTGGTGCGAGAAAATCAAATAGAAAATGTGTTGCTGCCAACACTAACGCCGATCCATCAGACCACGTCATCCTGTTTCACTTTTCACACAAGCTATAGCAGCCGAAATCAAGTTGGGAGGATGCATGTCTTTGCCGAGAGAACTGTACTGTCAGATCTACAGTGAATCTTACATAATTAATTAGCAGCAAAAAGTTAGCTGATAATTTAATGCTATTATTGTGCCTCAGGCCTCTCTCTTTCTCTCTCTCACTTTATACATATGGGGAGAATGTTACATGTTTTCTCCACCTTTTTCTCAGTTGCTAAAATGATCTAATATGAATTTTTTTTTACCTTTTGATCAGAGAGGATGACAATTTATTCATGCTCTCCTTAATATTGAAGAACAGGAGGAGGCCATTCAGCCTCCTGAAACTGTTCCGCCATTCAATTAGATCATAGCTGATCTGTATCTTAACTCCATTTACCACATCCTTTGTTCCATACCCCTCGATAACCTCACCTAAACAAAAGTCTACCAACCGCTGTCTCAAAATTTCCAATTTTTCACTGGCATCTACAGCCTTTTGAGGGAGAGAGTTCCAGATTCCCATGACCCTTTTCATGCTAGACAGCACTTCCTGACAGCATCCCTAAATAGCCTAGTTCTAATTCTAAGATTATGTCCCCTGTTCTGGACTCCTACCAGATGAAATTGATTTTCGTACCAACCTATAAATTCCTTAAGATAAAATCAAAAAACTGCGGATGCTGGAAATCCAAAACAAAAGCAAAAATACCTGGAAGAACTCAGCAGGTCTGACAGCATCTGCAGAGAGGAATACATTTTTCCTTAGTTCTGAGGAAGAGTCATTCGGACTCGAAATGTTAACTGTATTCATCTCCAGAGATTCTGTCAGACCGGCTGAGTTTTTCCAGGTATTTTTGTTTTTGTTATAAATCCCTTTGTTTTAATCACCTTAATTAGAAGGAATCATATAACAATATGCAACGGGAGGAGCTCATTCAGCCTATCATGCTTGTGCCAGCTCTTTGAAAGAGCTATCCAATTAGACCCACTCCTCTCCTCTTTCCCCATCACTCTGTGAATCTTTCTTTTCAAGTATTTATTCCATTCTCATTTGAAAAGTTACTGTTGAATTTGCTTTCACTTCCCTTCCAGGCATTGAATTTCAGATTGTAACAGATACCTGGTTTGGCATTGAGACTTAAATCCTGTCTGATGTTCAATCCATCAAACCTCCTGCCAGTGGAAATAGTTTCTCAGTTACTTACTCTATCAAAACCATTCATAATTTTGATTTCTATTCCACCTCCTCCTATCGTTCTCTGCTCTAACGAAAACTATGGGCTTCTCCAGTCTCTCCACAAAACTGTGATCACTTGTCAATCTGCTGCACTTGGCCTTGTCAATCTGCTGCATTTCGCTACCACCAGTTGTTCCTCCTGAGAAGGAATTGGACAGTGAGCTTGTTCTGATATTTCTTCCATTACCTTCCTGATCAGCTAAGGTGAAGGGCTACAGCCGAGGTTAATGAGCAAAGAAATGGCACTGAGAGAGGGATTGAGATAAAGCTGTAAAGTTCTGTTCACAGATTCAAGTCCCTCTGCAGTTTTGGCAAGTTGCCAAGTCTAGCACCATCTGTGTGGGTAGTCCCAGCATCTTCCAACACCTTCCCACTATGCCTCCACTCCTTAATTGGCTTTTGTAGATTTTCCTCCCCTCTTGATAATTCCCCACCCATCGGTTTCATTTAGTGTTGCCGGCTAAAGTTTAAAGTAAAGCAGCTTCTGGTGTGCGAAAAATCAACTTGGACAAAATTCAACTCTACAGTTTGAAGGGCTTTTTTTCCCTAGCACAGGACTGAGTAACAACAGTTTAGATGTTCGTCCTTTCTCACTTCTAACACTTCTGTCTAAATCTAGTGCATGCATGTGTCCTGACTCTCACTTCTCTCGAACTGACTGTTAAATATTCAAAGTAAAATCTAGTCTGTCAGTCTCAGCATTTTTCTCACTGTGAGCTTCCTGAATGTACAAACAAAACTGACCTCAGAACCACGATTTCTGGCCACATTTTTCCTATCAATTGTAGATTGCTATGTTATCACTCACCATTTTATTGTCTGGTGGCAGAGTGCAGTTGCATTTTTTGATTCTAAATCCCTTTCCTGACTATTGCAAACTTGTATATAATTAAAAAAAATTTCTATACCTCAACTTATTGAGGTGTAAGAAAGGGACAATCAGCAGCTGATTAATTAGTTACAGTACAGAAGACTCAGGCAGGTATTTAAACATGAAGAAGTGATGTTTCAGTTCTACAGAGCCTCACTTAGAGCTCTGTGTTCAGCCCTGGACACCAAAGTTTAGGAATAATATATGATCCTTGTGGAGGAGACAGTGCAAATTCACCAGAATGATACCAGGGCTTAAATTTTGAGAGAAGGGTGTGGGCATCGCTGGCTAGGCCAGCATTTATTGTCCCATCCCTAATTGCCCTTGTTCATAGGAAATTCAAGAGTCAGCCACATTGCTGTGGGCCTGGAGTCACATGTAGACCAGCAGATTCCCTTCCCTAAAGGGCATTTTTACAACAATCAACAATTCAAATTCCACCATCTGCCACGGTGGGATTTGAACCCAGGTCCTCAGAGCATTACGTTGGGTCGGGGGGGAGGGGGGGGTCTCTGCATTACTAGTCCAGTGACAATACCACTGCACCATCGTCTTCCCCTACGTAAGCCTGCCTTGTATTCACTTGAGTTTGGAAGACTGAGGTGCATTTTAATCACTAAGCACTTTCTCACATGGAGGTTGTTGGAAATCTGGAACTCGTTTCCTCAAAAGCTGAATGGAAGTTTCAAGATTGAGATCAATAGATTGTTGCTGGGTAAGGATATTGAGGGGTGTGGAATAAAGACAAGTAAATGGAATTGAAGTACGGATTAATTATGACCTTGCTGAATGATGGAGCAGCCATTCATGGGGATTGGAGGTCTGGGGGGGTAGGGTGGAGCTAAAATGGAGTTAGAAACATAGAATATAGGAGCAGGAGTAGGTCTTCAGCTGTTCAAGCCTGCTCCCCCATTCAATATGATCATGGCTGATCCTCTACCTGAACGCCATACTCCCATACTCTCCCCATACACTCGAACCCTTTAGAGACCAGAAATCTATCTATCTATTTTCTCCTTCAATATATTCAGTGACTTAGCCTTCTGTGGTAGAGGATTCCATAGGTTCACCAGCTTCCGAGTGAAGAGGTTTCTCCTCATCTCAGTCCTAAATGGTCTACCCCGTATCCTGAGACTGTGACCACTTGGAGACCAAAATTGCACACAATACTCCAGGTGTGGTCTCACCAAGGCCCTGTACAGCTGTAGTAAGACATCCTTGCTCCTGTACTCAAGTACTCTTGCAATGAATACCATTTGCCTTCTTAACTGCTTGCATGCTTGCTTTCAGTGATTGGTGTACAAGGACACCCAGGTCCCTTTGTACATCAACCTTTCCCCAATCTATCACCATTTAAATAATACTCTGCCATTCTGTTTTCCTACCAAAGTGGATAACTTCACACTTATCCACGTTATACTGCATCTACCATGTATTTGCCACTGTCCAAATCGCCTTGAAGTCTCTTGACACCCTCCTCATCACTCGCATTCCCATCAAGTTTTGTGCCATCAGCAAACTTGGAAATATTACATTTGGTTCACTCTTCCAAATCATTGATATATATTGCGAATAACTGGGGTCCAAGCACTGATCCCTGCGCTACCCCACTATTCACTGCCTGCCTCTCCAAAAAGGACCCATTTATTCCTACTCTCTGTTTTCTATCTGCTAACCACAATCAGCCAGGATCCTATTGAATGGTTGAGGAGACTTGAGGGACCAAATAACCAACTCCTGTTCCCACTTTGGATTGATATAATTCTATCCTTGCATCTAGCCCCTTGAGGGAATGGATGGCAGGGACAGAGATACTTGTTTCCATTGGAGGAAGCATCTGCAATATTGCTTCACATAAAATAGAGAAACAAAATAGACCACAGTTGGTGATTTATGCTGAAGTTACAGTGCTGGAAGAGTGGAATCAGCTCAGAAAGAATTCCTGACCACAAACTTTGCTGTTTTCTGATTGGAATGATGAACTGAAACTCTGTGTCTTGACAGGGGAAAGTATTTGTGACGGAACTTAGTAGAAAACTTTATTCATACAAAAATTCTATATAACATTATGTCACAATTACCACCATGCACTACTGTTTCATTAGGCTCATTTGCTTTGCAAAATCTATCTGCTAAACTTGAGAGATCAAGATTCTTATGTTCCACTCACCTGAGATTTACACTTGAGGGGAACAGACAGAGAAAATTAATAATGGTAAATTCAGATCATCCTCAATATTCTCAACATATGATGCTTTATATGCATCTTCTGCTCTCTTCAAAGCACATCTAGCCCACTAATAATGACAAGAGCAAAGTTTACCCTGTTTTCCCTCAGGATTCCTATACTATTTCTTTAATTATCACTAAATCAACAAACAAACTAAGGTATCCTCATTCCGTATTAAAAATATACTTTCCTGGGGTGCAAATGAAGTTAATTTTGTTTGAAGCAAAATGTGTGCTTTGGGAAATAACAGATCAGTCTGTTGAAATTTTAGGTGTCAGTCATAGCTCAGTGGGCCACAAACTTGCCTCAGATTAGAAGGTTATTTGTTCAATTCCCAGTCGAGAGTCTTGAACACATAAGCCAGACTTCAGTGTAATACTGAAGGAGTGCTGCATTGTTGGAGGTGCCCCTTTCAATTAGGATGTTACACCGTAGGGTCTCTGCTCTCCTCGGTCATCATAAAAAACCCATGCCCCTATTTAAAAAAGAGCAGGGCAGTTTTCCCTGACATCCTGACCAATATTTATCTCTCAACAAACATCACTAAAGCAGATGATTTGGTCATTGTCACAATGTTGTAGGTGAGAGTTTGCTGTAAGCAAATTGGCTGAGCTTTTCCAGGTAATTCTGTTTTTGTTTTGGTTTTTATGTTTCCTACCTTACAACATTTGTTACACTTCAAACAAGCTTCATTGGCTGTGAAGCATTTTGGGATGTTCTGAATTGTGAAAGGTGCTACATAAATGCATATATGCAGGATTGAGATGGTTTGTCAGAAAGAAGTCTTCAGAATCCAACCTCAGGTCCAGAGCAATTGGATTTGAAAAGAACTACTTGTTCAGGAATGAATTTTCCATTTGAATAGAGACTTAACCACGACATCCTTCTTGTTTTCTCGAAGTTCCTTCAGCGATGTGAAAGTGAAGGTGACCCACAGCACAATAGTGGACAATAGTTGGAGCATTACAGGGGCTTTTGCTGAAGTGTTGATGATTCATCACCTAGTCTTTGTTCACTGTCAGACGTGCCTGTACCCAAACTGGTATTTATGTAATGTTAAAACGGCTGGAACTGCATGTGTTTCTGTCTGTCTCTAATTCTATTGTATTTTAAATTATAGGCTCTGTGTCATTTTTGACTGTGTACTGTGTGTGCCATGCTCAATCAGAGAGCTAATGAGTCATCACTCTATTCAGTTAAATACCCAGCTGGCAAAGGGTGATCAATGGTGTAGATTTTTCCAGTAACATCCAAGAAAAGAACTATTTAGAATCCTATAGCACTTTTCACAACTTCAAAATGTCCCAAAGCACCTCAGTCAGTTAAATAGTTTTGAAGTGTAATCACTGCTATAACATAAGAACTCCCTCCCTAACAGCACTGTGGGTATACCTACACCACATGGACTGCAGCGGTTCAAGAAGGCAGCTCACCACCACCTTCTCAAGGGGCAACTAGGGATGGGCAATAAATGCTGGCCCAGCCAATGAAACCCACTTCCCATGAATGAATAAAAAGAACACATCAGTCAGTTTTCATACTGTAAGCTCCCACAAACAGCAACGTGATAATGATTAGCTCTGGATTGAGGGGAGGTGGTGGCATAATGGTGTTGTCACTGGACTAGTAATCCAGGGACCCAGGGTAATGCTCTGGGGTCCCAGGTTTGAATCCCACCATGGCAGATGGCTGAATTTAAATTCAAGTTAAAAGTCTAATGATGACCATGAAACCATTGTTGATTGGTTCACTTGGGGAAGGAAATCTGCCATCCTTACCTGGTCTGGCCTGCATGTGACTCCAAATCCACAGCAATGTGGTTGCAATAAAAGTCAACCTGCCTTGTGAAATGGTCTAGCAAGCCTTGCGGATGTGTCAAACCACTAAAAGGAATGAAACTGGATGGACCACTGGAAACAACAATGGCAAACTCAGTCCTGTCAACACTGCAAAATCCTCCTTACTAACATCTGGGGGCTAGTGCCAAAACTGGGAGAGCTGTCTCACAGACTAGTCAAGCAACAGCCTGACATAGTCATCCTCACAGGATCATATCTTACAGATAATGTCCCAGGTACCACCATCAACATCACAGGGCATGTCCTGTCCCACCAGCAGGACAGACCCAGCAGAGGTGGTGGCACAGTGGTATACAGTCAGGAGGGAGTTGTCCTGGGAGTCCGTAACATTGGAGCCTGTGAAGCCTCATGGTATCAGGTCAAACATGGGCAAGGAAGCCTCCTGCTGATTACCATGTACCACCTTCCCTCAGCTGTTGAATCAGTGCACCTCCATGTTGAACATCACTTGGAGGAAACACCGAGGGTGGCAAGGATGCAGAATGTACTCTGGGTGGGGGACTTCAATGTCCATCACCAAGAGTGGCTCAGTAGCACCACTACTGACTGAGTCCTAAAGGACATAGCTGTTAGACTGGGTCTGCAGCAGGTGGTGAGGGAACCAACAAGAGGGAAAAACATAGTTGACCTCATCCTCACCAACCTGCCTGCTGCAGATGCATCTGTCAATGACAGTATCGGCAGGAGTGACCACCGCACAGTCATTGTGGAGATGAAGTCCCACCTTCACATTGAGGATACCCTCCATCGTGTTGTGTGGCACTACCACTGTGCTAAATGGGACAGGTTTTGAGCAGATTTAACAACTCAAGACTGGGCATCCATGAGGTGCTGTGGGCCATCAGCAGCAGCAGAATTGTACTCGAACACAATCTGTAACCTCATGGCCCGGCATATCTCCCACTCTACCATTACCATCAAGCCAGGGGATCAACCCTGGTTCAATGAAGAGTGCAGGAGGGCATGCCAGGAGCAGCACCAGGCATACCTAAAGATGAGGTGTCAACCTGATGAATCTATAACATAGGATTACTTGTGTGCCAAACAGCATAAGCAGCAAGTGATAGACAGAGCTAAGTGATCCCACAACCAACAGATCAGATCTAAGCTCTGCAGTCCTGCCACATCCAGTCGTGATGGTGGTGGACAATTAAACAACTCACTGGAGGAGGAGGCTCCACAAATCTGATGAGGGAGCCCAGCACATCAGTGCAATAGATAAGGCTAAAGCAATTACAACAATCTTCAGCCAGAAGTGCCAAGTGGATGATCCACCTCGGTCTCCTCCAGAGGTCCCCACCATTACAGATGCCATATTGAGAAACAGCTGAAGGCACTGGATACTGCAAAGGCTATGGGCCCTGACAATATTCCGGCAATAGTACTGAAGACTTGTGCTCCAGAACTTGCCACACCCCTAGCCAAGCTGTTCCAGTACAGCTACAACACTGGCATCTACCCAGTTATGTGGAAAATTGCCCAGGTATGTCCTGTAAACAAAAAGCAGGACAAATCCAACCCGGCCAATTACCGCCCCATCAGTCTACTCTCCATCATCTGTAATGGAAGGGGTCATCAACAGTGCTACCAAATGGCACTTGTTTAGCAATAACCTGCTCACTGACACCCTGTCTGGGTTCTGCCAGGGCCACTCAGCTCCTGACCTCATTACAGCCTTGGTTCAAACATGGACAAAAGAGCTGAACTCCCGAGGTGAGGTGAGAGTGACTGTCCTTGACATCAAGGCAGCATTTGACTGAGTGTGGTATCAAGGAGCCCTAGCAAAACTGGAGTCAATGGGAATCAGGGGGAAATCTCTCTGCTGGTTGGAGTCAAAGCTAGTACAAAGGAAGATGGTTGTGGTTGTTGAAGGTCTCAGTTCCAGGACATCACTGCAGGAGTTCCTCAGGGTGGTGTCCTTGGCCCAAACATCTTCAGCTGCTTCATCAATGACCTTCCTTCCATCATAAGGTCAGAAGTAGAGATGTTCGCTGATGATTGCATAATGTTCAGCACCATTCACAACTCCTCAGATACTGAAGCAGTCTATGTCCAAATTCAGCAATATCCAGGTTTGGGCTGACAAGTGGCAAGTACCATTCACACCACACAAGTGCCAGGCGATGACCATCTCCAACAAGAGAGAATCTAACATCACCCCTTGACATTCAATAGCATTACCATCACTGAATCCCCCACTATCAACATTCTGGGTGTTACCATTGACCAGAAACTGAACTGGACCAGCCATATAAATACTTTGACTACAAGAGCAGGTCAGAGGCTAGGAATCCTTTGGTGAGTAACTCACCTCCTGAATTCCCAAAGCCTGTCCACCATCTACAAGGCACAAGTGAGGAGTGTGATGGAATAATCCCCACTTGCTTAGACGAGTGCAGCTCCCACAAGAAACTCAACATCATCTAAGATAAAGCAGCCCACTTGATTGACACCCCATCCACCAACATTCCTCCACCACCCATTCACAGCAGCAGCAGTGTGTACCATCTACAAGATGCACTGCAGGAACTCACCAAGGCTCCTTTGACAGCACCTTCCAAACACACAACCACTACCATCTGGAAGGACAAGGACAATAGATACAAGGGAACACCACCACCTGAAATTTCCACTCCAAGCCACTCACCATCCTGACTTGGAAATGTATCGCTGTTCCTTCACTGTCACTGGGTCAGAACCCTGGATCTCTGTCCCTAATAGCACTGTGGGTGTACCTACACCACATGAACTGCAACGGTTCAAGAAGGCAGCTCACCACCACCTTCTCAAGGGCAAATAGGGATGGGCAATAAATGCTGGCCCAGCCAGTGAAGCCCACATCCCAAGAATTAATTTAAAAAACCATCTGTTCTTTTTTTAGTGACTTTCATCAAGGGATAACTCTGCTCTTCTTTGAAATAATGCTTTAGGTACATCTGAAAGGGTAGACACTGCCTCCGCTTAGCACCTCATCCAAAAGACAGTCTAGCACTCTCAGTATTGACGCCAGGAGTGGCAGTCCAGATCTGGAGTGTGACTTGAAAACAAAGATGATGGCTAGAGAGAGAGTGCTACCAACTGAGATACCTGAAAAACAGTTAGCTGAACTTCTAAAAATAAGCTTTTAGACAGTATCGTTCAAATCCTTGGGATGTCTCAAAACGTTTCACTGCTAATATATTGCTCTTGATGTATTGTACGTGTTATAATGTTGACAGATCAAACAACATGTACTGTAATGTCCTAAAAACAGTGAATGAAATAAATGACACCTACACTCTTTTGATGGTGTGGGCTAGGAAGGAGCCTTGGTGCGTTGCTGCAGTGCATCTTGTAGATGGGACACACACTGCTGCTACTGTGTGTCGGTGGTGGAGGGAGTGGATGTTTGAGATGGTGGATAGTTCTTCATGTTCCTTATGCCAGAGCATTCCAGGATCTTATTCAAAGATGAAAGAACTCTTCAGGTGTCCTGGCAAATAACTCTTCCTCAGCCAACCGTGACAAAACCAACAACATTTATTTTTCTAAAAGCAAAATACTGTGGATGCTGGAAATCTGAAGTAAAAACAGAAAATGTTGGTAAACCTCAGCAATTCTGGCAGCATCTGTGGAGAGAGAAACAGAGTTAACGTTTCAAGTCAAATATGACTCTTCTTTGGAACACTTTAGATAATCATTTATCTTATGGCTGTTTGTGGCACCCGGCTGTATGCAAAATTGGCTGCTATGTTTACCTACAGGACAACAGTAACTTCACTTCCAGAGGATTTCATTAGCTGTGAAGCTCTCAGAACATGAAAGGCGCTAGATAAATACAAGTCCTTCTTTCAAATACATTGCCTTGCACTTATCAAATTTGCTAGTTTGAATACTCCTCCTCACCATATCACTTTGAATAACATCTCCATCTCCTATCCAATTTTGACAGTTTTTGCCATCAGCAAATTTAGCAGTTCTACTTTTAACACCCTCATCCAGGTGGCTTATCAGAAAATCTTACAAATGGAGGCTCATTTATTGATCTCTTTGGAGCCACCCTGGTTACTCCTGCTCAGCTTTAACAATGCTTATTTATATGACCTTCTGTTTCAAAGCTAGGAGCCAATTTTTGTTCCAAATCATAACATTTCCCTAATTCCTTTATCTCTTGCTTTCATTGTTGGCCTCCTATGAGGCATTTTAACAACATTCTTGTGAAAATCTTACTTTACATTATCCATTGCCTCAGTAATTAGTTTGATAATTCCTCTTTTGCTGGTAATTTCAGGATTTTGTGACGACACCAAGCTTTATTCATTTGTAGCACGCACACTCAACTTGTCAAAGTCCTTCCCATTTCACTGTCCAAATAGTGATTTGTTCTGGTGGAGTCTGTGTTTTCTTGTTAAGCGTCGGTGAAGAGTCAATTTAAAGACAACATGTCAAACTTTAGGGGTGAATTTTGCCCTCATTGGGTGGGCGTGGCAGGTTGGTCCAGGAGCGGCTGCGAAAGTGACCACCACCCTCGATCGGGGCCTGACTGTGATTTCACTCTGGTGGGCCAGTTAATAGCCACTGACACTGACACTGAGCTAAGATGACACTTCCAGTGCAGTCTTGAGGGAGTGCTGCATTGTCAAACTGCTAGTTTTCCGATGTCCTCTCAGGTAGATGTAAAAGATCCTACGACACTATTCCAAAGAAGAGCAGAAGAACCCTTCTAATTTTCTGACCAACATTTATCACTCACTCAATATCACTAAAACAGATTGTCTGGTTATCATCTCACAGCTGTTTATGGGAGCTTGCTGTGCACATATTGGCTCCCATATCTCCTACATTACAACAGTCTCCTTCTCTTTGGCAGTCCCTCAGGTCCGAGGATGACTTTCTTCCACTCTGGTTCGATGGTTCTGAGTCTAGTGTGTGATCTGCAGACTCTGCCACATGTGGGGGGGTGGGGGGTGTGGGGGGGGTGGGGGGTGTGTGGCGGGGGGGGGGGTGGTGGGGGGGGTGGGGGATGGCGAGTGCCAAGGGAAGCTTGAAGAGTCAGGTAGATGGTTTGTTTAGGGGTTTGTACGTTCTCTCCGAAACCTCAACTTCACCTCCGTGTGCTCCCAACAAGGTCTCTTGATGTATCACTGCCTTCCCGAAGTAAGCTTCTCCATTTTGGTTGCTCACAACCCAGTGACTCCTATTACTCAGGAACTATGTTTGACTCTTCAGGGATGATTTTGAAGACACCCCTAAAGCTTTCCCACTGTCCTCCTGGGAGTTTCCTGCCGTGACCATATTCTGAGTAGAACAGTTACTTCGAGAGTTTGGTGTTCTGCTTACAAATGACATGTCCTGCTCAGCGGATCTGGTTTTGTGTGATTGGCTTGGGACAGGGCACTGCTATTGGACCAACTTCCCTGCTACCACATTTGGAGGATTGCAGTCCTTCAAAAGTACAATTTTCCACAGAGCACAAGAACAAAAGAATTAGGAGTGGGATAGATCACATAGCCTTTTGAGCATGCTCCACTATTCAATACGATCAAGGCTGATCTGGGGCTTCAACTCCATTTTCCTGCCCACTCCCCATATCCCTTAATTCCCTGAGACCAAAAATCTGTCTATCCCAGCCTTAAATATATTCAGTGATGGAGCATCCACAACCCTTTGGGGTAGAGATTTCCAAAGATTCACAACTCTTTGAACGAAGCAATCTTTTTTTTATTCATTCACAGGATGTGGGCTTTGCTGGCTGGGCCAGCATTTATTGTCCATCCCTAATTTCCCTTGATAAGGTGGTGGTGAGCTGCCTTCTTGAACCGCTGCAGTCCATGTGGTGTAGGTGCACCCACACTGCTGGTTAGGGAGCGAGTTCCAGGATTTTAACCCAGCGACAGTGAAGGAATGGTGATATATTTCCAAGTCAGGTTAGTGAGTGACTTGGAGGGGAACTTCCAGGTGGTGGTGTCCCATGCATCTGCTACCCTTGTCCTTCTAGATGGTAGTGGTTGTGGGTATGGAAGGTGCTGTCGAAGGAGCCTTGGTGAATTTCTGCATTGCATCTTGTAGATGGTACACACTGCTGCTACTGTGCATTGGTGGTGGAGGGAGTGAATGTGGATGTGGTGTCAATCAAGCGGGCTGCTTTGTCCTGGATGATGTCAAGCTCCTTGTATATTGTGGGAGTTGCACTCATCCAGGCAAGTGGGGAGTATTCCATCACACTCCTGACTTGTGCCTTGTAGATGGTGGACAGTCTTTAGCGAGTTACTCGTTACATGATTCCTAGCCTCTGACCTGCTCTTGTAGCCACAGTATTTATATGGCTAGTCCAGTTCAGTTTCTGATCAACTATCAGGATGTTGATAGTGGGGGATTCAGTGATGGTAATGCCATGGAACATCAAGGAGCAATGGTTGGATTCGCTCTTATTGGAGATGGTTATTTCCTGGAACTTGTATGGCACGAGTATTACTTGCCACTTGTCAGCCTAAGCTGGGATATTGTCCAGGTCTTGCTGCATTTGGTCATGGATTACTTCAGTATCTGAGGAGTCGCAAATGGTGCTGAACATTGTGCAATCATCAGTGAACATCCCCACTTCTGACCTTATGATGGAAGGAAGGTCATTGATGAAGCAGCTGAAGATGTTTGGGCCGAGGACACCACCCTGAGGAACTCCTGCAGTGATGTCCTGGAACTGAGATAACTGACACCCAACAACCACAGCCATCTTCCTTTGTCCTAGGTATGGTTCCAACCTGCATGAGTTTCCCCCGAGTCTCATCGACTCCAGTTTTGCTAGGGCTCTTTGATGCCATACTTGTTCAATGCTGCCTTGATGTCAAGGGCAGTCACTCTCACCTCATCTCGGGAGTTCAGCTCTTCTGTCCATGTTTGAACCAAGGCTGTAATGAGGTCAGGAGCTGAGTGGCCCTAGTGGAACCAAAACTGGGCATCAGTGAGCAGGTTATTGCTAAGCTAGTGCCGCTTGATAGCACTGTTGATGACCCCTTCCATTATGATCGAGAGTAGGCCAATGGGGCGGTATATGGCCAGGTTGGATTTGTCCTGCTTTGTGTACAGAACATACCTGGGCAATTTTCCATGTAGCCGGGTAGATGCCAGTGTTGTGTCCTCATCTCAGTCCTAAATGACTGGCCCCTTAGCCTGAGGCTGTGGCCTGGTGTTATAGATTCCCTAACAAGCGGAAACAATCTCTCAGTGTCCACCCTATCAAACCCCTCCAGAATCTTATACATTTCAATGAGATCGCCTCTCATTCTACTAAACTCCAGAGAATGTAAACCCAATTTACTCAGCCTCTCATCACAGGGACCGATCTGGTGAACCTTCACTGTACTGCCTCTGATGCAAGTATATCCTTTCTTAAATGTGGAGACCAAAACTGTGCACAATATTCCAGATGCGGTCTCACCAAAGCCCTGTGCAGTTATAGCAGGACTTCTTTATTCTTGTACTCCAATCCCCTTGTACTAAAGACCAACAGGCCATCTGTGAACCCACCAGCTGTCGGAGGCCACACAAATCAACTCTCAATGCTCCGGGTGATTCAGGCTGATACAGGCCTTTGCATCATTACTGGGGCTTCAAGTACAGAATTGGGCGCGGGTTCCCGTCATTCCAGCAGCAGGGTGGTCACTGCTGAAGTCGCTCGCTACCACACCTAGTCTCAGTTATAGAAAATTCTGCGCACCAGATCTAAGATAGCTTTATCCCTAGTCAGTTCCACAACATGTTGCTCCAAAAAAACTCTCAAAAACGTTCTACAAACTTACCTTCTAGACCACTCTTGACAATTTGATTGCCCCAGTCTAGCTGAAGATTAAAGTCCCCCACAATTAACACATGGTCTTTGCTACAAGCTCCAATAGTTTCTTGTTTAATGCTCTGCCCAACAGTATAACTACTGTTGGGGGGCCTACAAACTGCTCCCACCAGTGTTTTTTGATTCTTGCTATTCCTAATTTCAACCCATACTGATTCTTCATGATCTTCTGAGGCCAGACCTTTTCTGCTAATGTCCTCATATCATCTTTTACTCTCAGGGCTACCCCTCCTCTTTTGTCATTCTGTCTATCTTTCCACAGTAAGGAACCCTTAATTTCTTTTATTGGCCCTTCATCCAAAATCCTTCGTATTCCGTTACTATGTTCTATAGTATCCAGGCACTTAAACTTTCCTCCATTTGCATCTATTCACCCTTTGTGCTCCCCTTCCTGATCCCCAGGTCTGATGTTAACCTCCAAGTCCAATTCACAGACACATGTTCCCATGAAGCGGGCCAGAAGTCATTGCATGAACAGATGAAGCTATCACAAAGTGACATAACTTAGTGCTCAGCCATTCAGGTAATTCCTCTGACATGTCCTCCTTCTTCCTTAACCGAGGTTTTCCACCCACGGTCGTTGACAGGGCCCTCAACCGTGTCCAGCCCATCTCCCACGCATCCGCCCTGACGCCTTCTCCTCCCTCCCAGAAACATGATAGGGTCCCCCTTGTCCTCACTTATCACCGCACCAGCCTCCGCATTCAAAGGATCATCCTCCGCCATTTCTGCCAACTCCAGCATGATGCCACCACCAAACACATCTTCCCTTCTCCCCCCCTGGTGGCATTCCGTAGGGATCGTTCCCTCTGGGACACCCTGGTCCACTCCTCCATCACCCCCTACTCCTCAACACCCACCTATGGCCCCTCCCCATGCCCATGCAAAAGATGCAACTCCTGCCCCTTCACTTCCTCTGTCCTCACCGTCCAAGGGCCCAAACACTCCTTTCAAGTGAAGCAGCATTTCACTTGCATTTTCCCTAACTTAGTCTACTGCATTCGTTGCTCCCAATTAGGTCTCCTCTACATTGGAGAGACCAAACGTAAACTGGGCAACCACTTTGCAGAACACCTGCAGTCTGTCCACAAGAAAGACCCAAACCTCCCTGTCGCTTGCCATTTTAACACACCACCCTGCTCTCTTGCCCACATGTCTATCCTTGGTCTGCTGCAATGTTCCAGTGAAGCCCAATGCAAACTGGAGGAACAGCACCTCATCTTCCGACTAGGCACTTTACAGCCTTCCGGACTGAATATTGAATTCAACAACTTTAGGTCTTGAACTCCCTCCTCCATCCCCACCCCCTTTCCGTTTCTTCCCCCTTCCTTTTGTTTTTTCCAATAATTTATATAGATTTTTCTTTTCCCACCTATTTCCATTATTTTTAAATCTTTTATGCCCTGTTAGTCTTTCCACCCCACCCCCACTAGAGCTGTACCTTGTGTGTCCTGCCATCCATTCTTAATTAGCACATTTGTTTAGATAATATCACCACCTTCAACACCTCTTTGTTCCTTTGTCTGTGACATCTTTTGATTATGTGCTCCTATCACTGCTTGCTTGTCCCAACAACCACACACCCCCCACTTCTCTCCCCCAAACCCCACCCCGCCCCCCCCCCCCACCCGCCACTCCACCTTAAACCAGCTTATATTTCACCCCTCTCCTAATATTCACTCAATTCTGTTGAAGGGTCATGAGGACTCGAAACGTCAACTCTTTTCTTCTCCGCCGATGCTGCCAGACCTGCTGAGTTTTTCCAGGTCATTCTGTTTTTGTTTTGGATTTCCAGCATCCGCAGTTTTTTGTTTTTATCCAGGTGATAAATCAGTTCGGTCTTCCTCATTTAAAAGGGTAGTGTAAATCTGGCTCTGACTTCCTCCCAAAAAGAGGCTATGTTGTGTGGGGCATTGTGACGTCAATAGAAAATTTCAAAACTGTGATCAATTGACTTTTGTTGGTGAGGGTATGAAGGGTTACGGAACCAAGGTGGATAAATGGAGTTAAGTTACAGGTCAGCCTGGATCTACCTGAATGTTGGAACAGGTTCGAGGGGTTGATTGTCTGACACCTGTCCTTGCATTTTATTTATTTAACCCTCTGGAGCTCACTACTCTGTAGACATGCAGCAAGTTCTACTTGACCCTAATCTCAAAAGCGATTTATTGGAAAGAAGCCACATTAGCCTTCTTTTTCTCCATAATTTTCAGCCGTGTTAGGTACCACCAATGGCTGATTCCTCCTTTTTTCATTTCCTTCAAATTAATTGAAAATGCTTTTATTTATTTCTCACTTAGTTTACCATAATTTCTTTCCCACATTTTGTTTCATTAGCCAGCCCTAATTTACATGGATACAATATGCAAACGCTTTCTTTGTAGCCGGGTTAGTCTGATTTATAATGCAAATTGCAGATATTTGAGTATATAATGTGAATGGAATACTAACCAGCTCTTTAATTACAGTATTTAAGACCATGAATAGGGACCATTAATAAACTTGTACAAATATATTAAGCACTTGCCTTTCAACTAACCGTTTTAATCCTCTCAGGCTTTTTTATATATCAATGAATCTCATTTATTGTGCATTACATTGAGTTTCAGATAATCCATTATATTCATTATATTTAAATTCATATTTTAATTATGGAGTTCATGTACATCACCTCAGATTACCATTTATATTCTGGCAAATAAACAAACCCCATTCTATGAAGGAACAGTGACAAGCAATGTTGGAGAGTGATACTGAGAGACCAAACATTGCAATGTCTTGTTCAACATGTGCGAATTAATGATTTCATTCTCTTAATAGCTTAAGTTCCTACATTCCTTTTCATTGAATTCTTAAGAGAAAGTAAAGAAAGAAAGACAGGTTGTGATTGGCATTGATTGATTAGTATTGGCCCAGTTCTTGCTGGATTAGGGGGCAGAATTTTCAACTCGGCAGGGAGGCCCGATCCTGAATGTAAAATAGCGAGTGTCCCAACGTCAGCCAGCACTTGTGCAATATTTTGGTCGGTGGGCACAGGTGAAAGTCTGAATCACGCCTGCTGACAATTAAGAGGCCAATTAAGCCCATAACAGTTCCAACTGTCTCTCATTTCTCGTGGTCTGTCCGACCCTACAGCCGGCGGACGGGTGAATCTGCCAGGCCGAATTTGCATTTTTGATGAAACCTCATCCAAGGGCGGGATGAGACTTCCGTTATTAAATCAAAGGTGATGCATGGACAGAATTTTCATCATGTATATGTTCAGGTGACTGATTCTGATGCTTGGACGTTTTTTTTCCATTTCTGGATCTAAAAATCTTTCTTTATTGCTTTTGAGTTCTTCAGCTCCCTGAGGCAGCTCTCTGCCTTCAGGGAGCTCTCATTCCGCGCTGGTCGGCGTCCGCACTTATGACAGAGCCCGCCCTCCCCCCACCCCCAGCAGAGCTGAGCCTTTCAGCACACGCTTCACACTGACTGGCCGCCAAACTGAAAATTCTGCACAGGGTATCTTTCAGCGTGCCCAGTCCGTTAGATGTTTTCCCCTCATGCTTCAGCTCAATCAGATCAGATACTTTTAGCCTTTTGCTTTGCAGGAAGTGGGAGCTAATGACATCGTGATGAGGTCAACCAGGGCATCTGTGATCTCCTGAATGGTAGGACCAAGAGTCTATATCCTTAACCAATGAGGTTTAAGAATTGAGTAAGAAGCAGAGAAATGATGGAGAAGGAAGTCAAGTGACTTAAAGTCAAATCAGGTATGGAAAGAGAAAGAAAGAGAGGGAAAGAAGGGTTGGATTAAGCAAGAGAGAGAAAACAGGCAAATGAAAAGAAATTTTAAAATGTAAAACTTTTTGATTTTAATTTTAAAAGCATCAACAAAAGTTCACTCTCCCTGAAGGATGAAAGCTCCACATTTTTAATTGTTCACTTTCTGGGCCAGCAAGGTTGATTAGCATATCATTCACAATCTTCACATCACTAACAGGAGACTTACATTGTCAATGACTCCACTTCCTGCAGCATTTTTAATGGATAATTAATGCAGCAACCTGGTGAAAATCACCAGGGTGGGGTGAAGGGGGGAAGTTTGTGGGGAGTGATGTGGGGGCTGGGGGGGGGAGGTGGGAGGGGATGCAATTATGTGCAAGGTGCCACTTTCTTAAAGGTAACAATGGAGCAGTACAAATCATCTTGCAAATTATGGCAATTCAGAATGCTCAGACTATGAACAGTGTGTGTTATTTACACACTGTTATTTTGTCAACAAATGCTGGTCCATAGTAGCTTTCACCATCTCAGAGCATCCCAAAGTGCTTTACAGCCAATGAAGTGTAATCACTGTTGTAATGTTGGAAATGCAGCAGCCAATTTGTGCACAGCAAGCTCCCACAAGTGCAATGATCCTTTGCATTTTAGTGATATTGACTAGGACACAGTGGATACGTCCCCTGCTGTTCTTTAAGATCATGCCATGTGATCTTTTCAATCTACCCGAGAGGGCAGGTGGGGCCTTGGTTTAAGTCCTCATCTAAAAGAAAGCACTTGTGACAGTGTAGCACTCCCTCAGTACAGTACTGGGCGTGTTTATATGGATTTTGATCTCATGTTTCTGCAGGATTTGAACCCATGACCTTCAGTTGTGCAAATTAGAAATTTATTTGAAATCATGATCTGATCCGAGAGGGTAGATGATGAGTCATAAAAAATGCCTTTTCGCTTTTGTAACATCAACAGATATTATTTCAAGGCTGAGATGCATTTGAAAATAATGCATTAGATCTGGAGAATGGAAATGAAATCGGTGGATCTAGCTTAGTGCTAGCTGGTTTCCTAATTAAATGAAATGAGCTGTCAGCCCTAAACATGGTTTGATAAGATACTTACCACTGAAACTTGTTTTTCAATCAATTATCTTTAAAGATCAGTACATGTGAAATGGGAAAATGATGGGACTTTGAAATAACCCTCACAGTGTTGGAAACTACAAGCCTTTATTGATGAAATACTTAAAGCCTCAGTTTTGTTTGGACTTTCTGTATGTAGGGCATTATGGAGTAGTGACCCATGCTGCCATGCTTGCACTCTGGG
>NC_054487.1:87521188-87563688 GCF_017639515.1 Carcharodon carcharias | reverse complement strand
CCTCCCATGTATCTTTGAGCTAAGCCAACTTAGATTTGAAGGATAATGGTCTTTTTACTCAAAATTCTCAACCGATAATGGATGAGGAATCTTACCCAAAACTGATAAAGATTCCCTGGATTTCTCAAATCCTTCAATAATACATGTAAGCACTTTTTTTAACCTCTGTCATTTTAGTTTCTTTATGACTCTGTGAAGCACAGAGGGACTTTTCTCTACATTAAACTGCTCCATAAATAGTGATCTGCTAACCAGGGCACATAGCAGCATGGTCAGGATCCTCTGAAAAAGCAACATTTAGATAAGGAAGTAACAACAGTTGTTGAGTTGAGAAGATTGAGGATCAATCTGACCCAAGGCTTTAAAATGATAAAGGGATTCGATGGGTAGATACGAGAGAAACTATTTTCTCTAGTTGGGGAATCTTCAAAATAGAACCAGGCCATTTAGGAGCGAAATCACTTTTTCCACAAAATGGGTAAAATAGGATAGAGAAGGAGAGAAAATTGCCCCTGGTGATGGATTCCAGAACAAAGGGGTATAAGCTCAGGGCACGGTTCAAGGGAGATGTCAGGATTCACTTCCTCACACGAAGTGCAATGGAAATCTGGAACTTGTGGATTCTGGGATTCGTTGAAATTTTCAAGGTTGTGATCAATAGATTTTTGTTGGGTAGGAGCACCTGGGAATATAGAGCCAAAGCAGGTAAATGGTGTTGAGGTACAAATCATCCATGACCTGATTGAATGATGAGATGGGCTGAATGGCCTTCTCCTGTTCCTATTTTCCTATATACATGATAGCCAAGACGGAAAGCAAAATTGGTCCAGGGACTTTCATTTCCAAACTTCTACAATGATGGGAAGGGGATGTAGTTCTCTTCACTACACTTTTCGGAACAATTCTACCAGGAAAGCTGAGGGTCATTCCGAAAATTGGGATTGCTGGAGCACATGTATAAAAACAGCTGCACCGATAAACACCGGCCTATAATGTCCCTTGATGTGTGTGTGTAAGCCGGAGAGTAGCATTGTGATGTATGACAAGACAGAATCTCCCAGAGATACTTTATCCTTACACACTGGCCGGAATTTTCCACCCCCAGTTGGGCCGGGATTGCCGACAACATAGAAGCAGGAAGCGATTGTGTGCTCCCCCCAACCCCCACCACCCCCCCCCCCCACCCCATCAATGATGGGCCATGTTTCCCGCCATCGACCATTGCGAATATCATTATCATATATTTGCATCTCGTTATGGCGCCTACTCGCCCGAATCATCCTCCCCATGTTGAATTTAAATCCCACATCGGCGTGAAATCAGAACGAGTCGTTTTGTAACAGCATTTAAACGATGTGCAGCTGGCGACGCGCACTTCACTGGGAACTCCGATGTTAGTTTGCACAACTTAGCGCAGTGCTTGCAGGCATCAGCATAAGGCTGCGACCGTGAGCACCACCGAGGATTCTTGGGGGACTCTCAGGCGGGTCTGCACAGCGGCCAGACCAGGGTTAAGGGTTAGCCGGCTTTTACTGTGCTGCAGGGTAAGGGCTCCATTCTGAAAGGGGCAAGGCCGCACTGCGTATAGGGAGGGGGCCCGCAGAACGAGGGCTCCACTGACAGCGATGAGTGGCAAAGTTTGGACACAAACACATGACGAGGGGGTAGGAGAGAATTAAACGGCCACCCATCTGGAAAATAAGTTCACAAATGAGGGCACTGCCACAGCTGAGACAGTTTAGCATCAGTTCATTTGACACGCATGGAGTCAATCAAGTGAAGCAATTATGCCCACTCAAGCAACACTGACTCCTCAACGTGGCAAAATGATTGCTCCCCTAGTTTTATTCTCCTCATGCACAGCATTCAAAATAAACAGAGTCATACGGAACAGCGGGACTATTGTGCGACTGGACAAGCTTGAGGACCTCCCTTTTGGGGACTCCACAGAAGGGAACACTCTGAACCCCCCCCTAAATTATTGTAAGGTAGACAGTGAACATTCACCCTCATGGTCACACCAGACCTGGCAGTCTTGGAGTGCAGGCTCAGGTGATGCCAGCGCCTGAGATGAGAGAAGAACATCCAGTCCGAGGAGCTGAAGCTATCAACAGCCAGTCATATGGGTTGGGGCAGGGTTGGGGGATTGTGGTCAACTGGACAACATTTCAGAGGGCGGGACTCTCCAGCGTGTGTAAATGGGCCTTGAGGCCAAAATTGCAGGCGATGCCTTGACCAAAAGCGGACTTTAGGAAACAGATGCTGATCCTTGCGTCTCTCTCATTGACACTGCAGTGCGGAGAGCATCAGGAAGATGAAGCCTGGTGATCTTGCTGCCTATATTAATGCTTATAATGGAGAAAAGAAGGAGAAGAAAGCGACAGAGGCGCCTGACTCGCTAAAGGAAGGAGCAGAACACTCAAGTCCAAGGAGCAGCAGGGCCTCCTCTGGATGCAGAGGAAGATCCCCAGAGAGCTGTCATTAGTAGGCACCTCATTAGATCCAGAGTCTATAGATGGTGCATGTGCTACTTGCAGATGAGCAAGAACCAGTGTCGCTGACATCTGTGCATGTCAAGGGAACTGGTCACTCACATATGCCATCTCCTACAGGATTTGGTGCCATGGGAACTTGGAGGGCATCTGCTGCCAGTGGCAGTCAAGTAATCGTCACACTCAACTTCTACAGCAGTGGCTCCTTCCAGGGCTCCACCTCTGCAGAATTTCACACGCCTCCAACCACAACTGTATCCAAGAGGTCACAGACAACATTTCTGCCAAGGCACACAACTTTATTAACTTTCGGCAGAGATTAGGCGAGCCAGGACACAAGGGCACTGAGCTTTGCTGAGGTTTCTGGGTTCCCAAAGGTGCAGGGAGCTATCGACTGCACTCACATGGCTCTTAAATCTCCCTGGCAATAATCAGCCCAGTATGGGAGCCACCATCTCAATGTTCAGCTGGTCTGCGGCCATAACAAACCGATCATGCAGGTTTGTGCAAGATACCCCGGAGGCCTCCACAGCTCTTATATCCTCAGGAGGTCTCAGATCCCTGACATCTTGCAGGGACCACACAGGATGCAGGGTTGGCTCCTCCAGGGGGCTAAGGGCTACCCACAAAGGACGTGGCTGATGATACCCGTGCAGCGGCCTCAGACTCCTGCTGATAGAGGGTACAACAAGGCCATACTGCAACCCAAGCTTTGGTAGAACACTTGTGAGCATTTTGGAAAAGTGTTTAATACCCGTGCCCACGTTGTGCAACTACATCTTCTTCACTTTCCTTACACTGTCGCTATGTCTTGGTGCTCCTATAACATCCACAACAGAGAGGGAGGCAGCCTGCTCTCTGTTATGCCCTATTGTTGTGATGACCTTGGCAGTTAGCCTCTGGAGGGCCGAGACCTGGAGTGCCACGGCCTGTTTTAGGGGTCCTTCTGTGGGCCAGTTGCACCCATCCCAGCCTGTGGAGCTGGAGCTGATGGGGTCACAAGAAGAGGGGATTCGGATGGAGCGGGCACTCCTGGAGTCATGTGGGTGGATGGCCCCAGGGATTTGACCTCCTCCCTATGGGTGCCTGAGGGCTCCTGGCTGACTCCTTGAGGAGAAGAGGCAGCTGGAGTGGGATCGAGCTACCTTCACCCCCTCCCACGTTGACACTGATGGATGCCACCAAGGGTGTCAGCGATGGAGTGCAGTTCATACAGTAGTGCAGAATCGATGCCTTGGACCAAGATCTCAATGGTAGCTGCCATTTCACCAGTGTTGACCTTGGTGCACCAGCATGCCAGCACTATTCCCTCAGACTGAAGGTGGATGGAGTCCTCCATCATGCCTTGCAATCTAAGGAGTGCAGCTAGCATCCTTTCCTGACGTTCCCTTGACTGTCACTGAAACTCCAACAACTGATTTGGGAACGAGTCCAGAGGCTCCTCATCTGACTTGGACTCAGCAGAGCCCTGGCCCCCAGCAGTCCTCTGAGTGCAGGGAACCTAGAATGTCCCTGCCTCCACCTCTGTGGATCAGATAGTGCGCTGTATTCACCAGATTGTGATCCTGAGGCTACTCTAGAACTAGGGTCCCACCGAGGTGTGTATCTCTGTGCTGGTGGAGGGTGTGAGTGAGCACTGTGACAGGTCTTCAATGTGACTCCCCTCAGCTTCCTCATCTGAGGTTTCCTCAGGGCTGGAGTCGAAGGCCGGGCTCGGACCTAATCCCGGCAGCTTTCCAGAGGAAGGAAGGAGATATAATTAGTGCCTGGCAGGTGACTGTATAACAGGAGACGTCACTCTCAGTACGGTTGTCTGATGGATGTTGTGGTGCAGGATCCTCACTTGGCTGAGCCCCGCTGACCTCACCGTCAGTGCAGGCACGGTCCACATCCTCGCCAGCCAGCGGGGAGGCTCTACTCTCAAAGCAAGAAAGGACCTTGATCTCAGCAACTCCTCCACCAGTCTGGGATCTCTTTTTTATTGTGAGCCAGCTTGTCCTACGTGAAGACAGATGGTGAGAGTGTGAGGAAGACGCTTGCGAACACAGATGACAAGGATGACTGGCAAGTGTGAGTGGCGAGCGGAGCCCTGGACTGGACAAGGATGCAAGCTCCAGTGGAGATGAGGCCAGATGGAGATGTCAGGGTGTGTGAGAGTGAGCGGTGATGTACCTTGAGGCAGCAGCTTTCCTAAGCTGAGAGAGTGTGAACATTGTGCAGGGGCACCCTTTAAGTATGGCGCCCGAAGCTAAGGAGCTCTGAGGTCACAGTGGGGCAAGTGAATCAAAGGCTGCCCACCAGCGATACGGTGCGATCCCTGTGGATTACCAGTTACTTCAGCTGGGAGCGCACAATCTGGTGCAAATTCTCTCCATTGCAATAGGCAGATCTGACACCAATTTTTATGCCCACTTTGCCAATTTCAGGGAAAATCCCGGCCATTGTCTTTAGAGTAAGTTAAAACTCGGGTGACTGACTTTGAGCTACAGTTTGGAAATCTGAAACTCTCTCCCCCAAAGAGCTGATGAGACCGTGGGTCAATTGAAAATTTCAAAAGTGTGAGTAATAGATTTTTGTTAGGTAAGTGTATCAAGGGTTACAGAACCAAGGCCGATAAATGGAGTTAAGATGCAAATCAGTGATGATTAAATTGAGTGATGAAGCAGGCTCACTTAGCTGAATGACATCCTCCTGTTCTATGTTTCAAACAAGAGGTAGCCCAAATCATATCACACAGAGGCCACAACTTGTGTATTTAACAATACACATAATTGATTGGTTTTAATCTTGCCAGAGACTGAGACCCTCATTGTTACTGTAAAATTGCATTTAAGGGAAATGCAAATTTATACTCTTGTAAAAGTGAAAGACATCGATTATCCTAAAATCTCAAGTTGGTTTGAAGCTAAGAATTCGGAACTGGAGCAGTATTTAGGAACAACTTGTGCTTTATTCAACTAAATAAATAAATGCATTTACCAGCTTTAATCATTAATAAAAAGCCCAAACTGAAACCTTTCTCAGAACAAAATCTACTTTGCTGTAATTTTGGATCAAGGGAAAAGCAACATTAGAGTTGCACTAATCTGACATTGTTTACTGTTACTGCATGTAATGTTGGCTGAATTCTGCTAAATTAGTATCATCTTGCCTGTTATCAGCATGTTCTATTTACAATTTTCATATTAGGATCTCATCTATAGACCTGAATTTGGTTAAATACCAAGTTGACATGCTAGACAGCTTTAGATGATGCTTGCAAATTTAAAGTACTTGTCTGTGATACTCTGAGATTGTGCACTTTACACAAGCTGTCTGTTGGTTTGAAAACCTCCCAATAGCCATAATAAAGCAAAGCTATACTTTGTGCCTGGGCTAATGAAGATTAAATCATCTACTGCCTGCTTGTAATAGCTTTTCAGTAGAGTCAGAGATTGACTCCCTACCTATGAATCTCCATCAAATTGAACAAGCAATGCATTCTAACATGCCTATCCTGCTCACAGCCTCTGAAGGATGATGATGAAGATGTAGAGACTGGCCTAACTGCAGATGGGAAGGGAGAAGAGAAGGAAGAGGAGAAACTCGGGAAGCTTCAGTTTTCCTTGGATTATGACTTCCAGAACAACCAGGTGTGGTGAGAATCCTCTAAAATATGAGAGAAGAAAATGGCAGATTTTATTTCTACCTGTGGCACGATGTTGAAACATTTAGTCTCTCAACAAAACCATCAAATTAACAATTGCAGTAAGCAGGTTGTTTATTTTGCCTCAAGTAAGATTTTATTCCCGCCTTAGTTTGTCGTACACCGTAGTGTAAAAAGAACGATGGCTCTGGAAACCCGAACCTCAATCTTAGACTCTCAGTTGCATGCTAAGAGAACAGCCATCCTCGCCAGTCAATACACCCCGTTAACCTCTGTGACTTCCTTAGGTAGAATAATGTGTAATCAAATCATTCAGGCCCCACTGCAGCAAACAAATCGACGTGTACATGAAGCACTGAAGTCTAAATCCTGGCACCAGATTGGAGAGGCCTGAGTACCATCCTAATTTCATCCTCGGGACTCGTCATAATAATTCGGGCTAGTTTCAGGCACCAATCAGGTGCGTCGATGCATCCGTCCAAATGGGGCTCTAACCATTGGCTTGTGCTGAGGCCGATGAGAAAGAGGGTTGGGCAGGTGGGCCGAAGGATGTGGGGGAGGGGAGACGGCAGGATGAGGATGGGTCTCTTTAGGGTGTAAGATATCGGTTTGAGGCCGGACTGTCTGGTTTTTAGCCAGTCTGGTCACTGCCTAATACCGAATGGCTCTATATCTGATACTTAGTTGCTTTCGTTGGCTGTCCCTCAATTCGAGGATGACATTGACTCAAGGTCAGAAGTTTTTGCTCTGGGTCTTCATATGACTGAACAGGCCAGTTCTCCACCCACAGGTCATTGGGCACATGGAGCAGGATATACCACGAGGTAGTGGGATCCGGAGAGCAGGATTTACTTCCTTTCCTTCTCTGCTGCCACTCTACCTCATCACTGAGGTGTTTGGACTCAAGGTGTGATGCAGCTTGATAGACAGGTTGTTGTGAATTTGAACAATTGGTAGCAAACTCCTCCAGTCATTAATGTCAATGCTGCCGCGCTTCAAAGAGAACTTCCGGGTGTCTTTGCAGCATTTTCTTGGTCCTCCCCTGGAATGCTGCCACATGGGAGTTGGAAAAATCAGGTCCCGGCAGGGGAGGTATTTTTTTTTCAGCCCTCGGGACACAGCGTTCGGTCCATCGAAGCTGGATTTTGCCTGAATGCTTGTGGTGTGCCTTAGTGCGCTTACCTCAGTGAAGCACCAGCAGGGGTGTGTGCTCAGTTCCCTTTGCAGCAGCCTAAATCCGGCTGGGACACAAACAACCGGCTGTTTTTCATATTCCTCCCACCACCCACCCCCCTAACCCACCGTCATCTCTGGAACCCGGATGAATCTCTGCACGTGATGACATCACCCTCGTACTTGATGATGTCATCCGGGCGTGTCCAGCGATGACCACCCTGGGTCTCTTCCTTCTAATTTCCACGATATTTCTGAGAGTTGTGGGTCTTTCTTTGGAATCAGCAATCCCTTTAAGGAGCCCCCCCACCCCTCTCCACCCTTCCCCCACCTCAAGGGGCCTCTTAAAACCCAGGAATAATAGTGCAGGTTTGCAAAACACAAGCACCCAACTAATGTAACCAATTTTTCAAGGACCAGGTCAGAAGTTTCAGCCGGCCAGCGAGAGTGCCGCTGGAAAGGAACCCGAACCAATTAATCAGAGGCTTGAAGGCCTGATGTAGATCGGGCATCATTACATCCACCTTTTGCCCAATATTGAACTTGGGCCTCAAAGTCTTTGTAACTTTCCCTGAAATTCCCTTTCCAATGAGCTCAGAAAAACAGCAATGTATGACACAACAAAAACAGAATTACCTGGAAAAACTCAGCAGGTCTGGCAGCATCGGCGGAGAAGAAAAGAGTTGACGTTTCGAGTCCTCATGACCCTTCGACAGAACTTGAGTTCGAGTCCCTAGGGACTCGAACTCAAGTTCTGTCGAAGGGTCATGAGGACTCGAAACGTCAACTCTTTTCTTCTCCGCCGATGCTGCCAGACCTGCTGAGTTTTTCCAGGTAATTCTGTTTTTGTTTTGGATTTCCAGCATCCGCAGTTTTTTTGTTTTTATTTATGTATGACACAACACTATCGAAAGTGTTAGCTCGGTCATTAATACTTTAGGAAACTGAGGCATTTATTCCTAACAGACCTAAAACAGGATAGATTCTCTTCGCTAACTGATCATTCCGCTGCAGAGCCATCCAATAATAGAAACATTCAGAGCAGCCAACAGATCTCATCTGTCTCCTGGAATGTATTGCAAAGTAGTGGAAATGGGTTTGCATGTATTTTCTGAAACCTCTTGTGTTACTGTCAGTCTCTTGGGTACATTAATGAAGTGCATTTTTGTTCAAATGTGGACTTTCCAGCCATTTCAATTCAGGTTTTTACAAAGGAAGGAAAGCACCATATAAGGTCTGTAATGCCCCAAGGAGAATATACAATCCAGGAGCTGAAATTAGTTTAATGTTTAAAAATACAGCTCAGTGCCATTTATATCAGAGTGGCTGAGCGAGGTAGGGCACTATGGAATGCACCAGTAAAGCACAGTTAATTTTCATGCAAGGTTTTATTCATTTTTAAGCAAACTGAATACAAAGAAATATTGGTCATGGATTAAATCTGCAGTTAATTTTCCGACACAAATTGATAGTTAACTTCTACAGAAAATAAGATTTGGTTGAGTTAGACAGCTGTCACTCAAAATAGCATGACATCAATTTTAATAGGTAATTAGTTTATGATTTGGAATTGCTTTTGTTAGTTTGGTTTATTAGCAGGCAAGATTGTTGCTCATTAATCTGTACCAGCGATTGGACTTAAATTCCAAATCCAGGGGAGAACCTTTGATTGAAACAACCGAGTATTTATATCGCTAAGGTCCAAATATAAACAAGATGGAAGGTGCCGGCAGCTGAGGTATTTCCTGAAGGAAAGGCTTTCAACCTCATTCCCAGAAATATTGGGGCTCATTTTGCTGCAGTGAGAACCTGCGCCCATATTAATTCCTGGTCCAGCGATGCCTTGACTCTTAAAATACTCACCTTTGAGTTCGATTCCCTCCAAGGCCCTCAATTCCTCCCTATCTCTGTAATGGCCCCTGGCCCTACAACCGTCTGGAATTTCCTCACTCCTCCGACTCTGGCCTCTTGCGCATCCCCGGACACCTACACTTCATCATTGGTGCTCATATATCCAGCTCCCTAGGCCCCAAACTCTAGAATTTCCTCCCCAGTCTTCTCAGCCTCACTCTCTTCAGACTCGTTTTGGCGCTTATCTCTTTGACTGAGCATTTGGTCACTTGTTCTGATACCTTTTTAATGGGCCTGTAGTGACTTTGTGTCTGTTGGTGCCCATGTGAAGTGCCTTGGGACATTTTTACAACATTAAAGGCGCTATACAAATGCAGATTGTTGTTGTTGAATACTCTCTTTTGTGTCGTACTAACAGCTAATAGTGGGGATTATTCAAGCTGCTGAGCTTCCCGCTCTAGATATGGGAGGAACGTCCGATCCTTACGTGAAGGTGTTCTTACTGCCCGACAAGAAGAAGAAATATGAAACGAAAGTTCACCGGAAGACACTGAATCCAGTTTTCAACGAGTCCTTCATCTTCAAGGTAACATCTTGGTTCAGGGTCTCAGCAAGTCTAAATCACCGAGTGACAGCTGCCCTTCGGTCCCTTACCCTGGGGTCTGGACATTGGACGGAATTTTACGGCCCTGTTGCAGTGGGGTGGGGGGGTGGGGGGGGGGGCAGGGCCAGGAAATTTGGTGAGCGGTTTTTAAAGTCCATTGGCTTCGACGGGACTGGAGAATCCTGTCAGCAGGAGGTGCTGTAAAATTCCATTCCTCCTTTAGCTGAGACTGGATGGAGCATCTGAACAATTATTGCATTGTATTAACAGCACAACAAACAGGCCATTCGGCCCAACTGCTCTGTACTGTTCTTTATGCCCCACACAAACCTCCTCCCACCCATGTTCATCTAACCCCATCACTACATCTTTCTATTCCTTTCGCCCTCAGATGCTTATCCAGTTTCCCCTTAAATACACCTGTGCTGTTCATCTCAATCCCTTCCCAAATTCCCCATTGGATTTATTAGTGATTATCTTACATTTATGGCCCCTAGTTCTGTTTTCCTCTGCAGGTGGATTCACCTGTTCGAGCAGAGAAACAGCCCTCATTCTTCAGATTCTCATACCACCCACTTCCACTGTCAGCCAGAAGAGGGGAATTGATGCATTTAACATGACTCTAGATAAACGCACGAGGGAAATATAAAACTAGACCCATGAATATCAAGATAGTCACTGTTAGGAACGATGTATAGCGTTAAGTTTAATTTATATTTTGTATTTGGGTGTTAAGAAAGGTGAAACCTGGTTTTAGTTTCATTAAGAAGTTTTTGTGAGCTGGGTGCCGGGAAGTCTGGGGTCCTGTTTGTGTACATGCATTTTTAATGAGTTTTTACAACTCTTGAAGTGAACAGATGGGTTGCCAAATGGGTACTAGTTTAATGAAGTTTTAAAAATTTATATAGAAAAAGCTGTGCTGCTGCCTAGCAACAGAGGTCCAGAGACACACACACAAATAGAGAAACACAGAAGGGTGGTCAGTTAGTGTGTGTTTACCAGAGAAAGCAGGCAGAAGGTCTAATCTCTCTAATAAGAAGTCCTGCAAACCTGCTGGGGTTAAAAGCAAAACACTCTGAAGCTCTGAAGAAGAGTCACACAGACTCGAAACATTAACTCTGTTTCTGTCCCCACAGATGCTGCCAGATCTGCTGAGTTTTTTCCAGCATTTTCTGTTTTTGTTTTATATCTGCTGGGGAACTGAGTATATGGAACTCATATGTTTGCTGTGAAGTTAAAATAACAGTGAGTTTAGATTGTGTTTTTTGGGTGTCTCAGGGAGAGATACCAGCTGAAGAAAAGCACCTAATGAATGTTCAGAAGTCTGCCTGAAGAAAATTGTTTGAAACTGAGCTAACCCAAGCAAGAAACCTTGGTGCTGAGACAGTGGTAACTCTTCACTGGGGTTTTTTGTCTAAGAGGTTTGCTGGGATAAAAGGAATAGCATGAGTTGAATCATTTTCTGGTATCTGTACTGAAATCTTTCCAACCTTTTTGTCTTGTGTAATTTAGTTCATTTTTGTTTGTTTAATAAATATTTTATTCTATGTTATAACAGTACACTGGCAGACTCTTGTGAACGTGTTCAGTAACCGACTGCCACAGTTTCTAAAAAGAAACAAAGTTAGGACCTACCATGCCAAATTTCACTCTGGGATCTGACTTGTCCAACATCAGCTAGCGACATAACATTCACCAATAAATCCAACAGAGAATTCAAGAGAAACTTCTTTACCAAGAGAGTGGTTAGAATATGGAACTCCCTATCTCAGGGAGTACTTGAAGCAAATAGTTTTAAGAGAAAGCATGACGGAGAAAGCACCAAAAGGATGTGTTGATAGGATGAGATGGAGTCAAGTGGAAGGAGAATGACGTGGAGCATAAACACTAACATGGAACAGCTGGGGCTGAATGTAGACGTATATTGTGCGTGTGTTGTATATTCTATCTAATTCAATGTAATGATGTGAACTTTTTGTTCAAGTGAGGTATTGTTGATTTCCTCAGATTCCATACTCAGAACTAGGAGGAAAAACTCTGGTGATGGCAGTTTACGACTTTGATCGATTCTCCAAGCATGATGTCATTGGGGAGGCGAAAGTACCAATGAATACAGTGGACTTCGGCCATGTGACCGAGGAGTGGAGGGACCTGCAAGGAGCTGAGAAAGAGGAGGTTGGTGTTCTGAATTTCATACAGACGTCACACGGAATCTGGCTGTGCCCAAATTGGTAGTGAATTCCAATTCGCCCAATCTCTTAAAGCTTAGCAATTCAGTCATTTATAAAATATTTGCCTGGATTTTGTGGTGATAATGATGTGAAGCTGTCAGTGTTCACTCTCATTGCTCCATTGAAACTGACAGCAACTTCTGGGGTCTGTACATGAACAGAACAACATGTAAATCCATAAGATGCTGTCTTTGAGTCTATGTTCCTCCAGAGGGTGAACTTATGAGATTACCCCATCTGTAACCCTAAGCAATCAGTGAATTGTCAAAATCTTCCACTTTTACACTGTTGGTGTCGTGTGCTGCACAGAGAAAACATTAACACGTGCTGGACTGCAAGCAACCATTGTTGAATTAACTTCATTTACACCTCCCCAACAGAAACAGAGAGGGCAGCAGAGAGGCAGCTGTAACTTATTACACCTGCTCCCCACTTAAAAAATCCCAAGTTATTCATTAAAATGTAAAATAGTGCATGTACATAATTGAATATTGCAGAAAAAAAGAGACACGCTGTTGAAGCTTTCATCTTACACTCATCAGGACAGACAAGAACGCCAAATTTCAAAGGGTGCACCAATTTATTTTGCATGAGAACAGCATGTAGATTAGTTCGCAAGTTAACTCTGATTGGTTAAGGCAGTGCCAAAGAGAATACACGAGGGGACTATTGTCCTATATGCTTTTGTTTGATTCATAAAGGGCACAATGCCTAGACATGTTCCTTTTGTCTGCAGTGGACAGGTCCACGAGTAAGAATACATATAGCTTCTAGCACGTATAAGTGAGCCACATTGTGAGCCTGACTGATTATCAGTGTAGCTATTAACGTATTCAGTTTTGTTCAGCAAGTGCTGCCCAATCATGGAATCACATCTAGCAGTAGGTATTTTGTTTTGGGCAAACACTTTTTTTAATTAACTAGGAGCTTGGGAAGTCTATAGTTTCTCATTGGCCCACTTGTTGCCATTTTAAATGCAATCAGAGTTGACTGACCAACCAATCAGCACCCTTTTCTCCTGCAATAAAATTGTGGTGATCATTTGAAATGTGGCATTCTTGTGTTTGTCCTGATGAATACAAAGCAAAAAGCTTCAGCAAAGTTTCCTTCTTTCCAGCAAGTTCAAGTTCTGTACTCCCAAAGAAGTGATTGGTCCAGATCTTCTGGCCTTCGAATTATCAGAGACCGGACATACCACCAAAATGCGCTACAGGAGTCCCAACACACCAACTCCATTGGAGTTGCCCAGGAGGTTTGGACCTTCGATGGCCAATTCCCCTGCTCCTTGGGACCCTCCGAAAAGGTCTGCAAGTCTGAGTGAGAGTTGGAGGCTTCGGACAGTTTGACTTATTTACCTGGGTAGTTACCCAGGAAATGTTAGACAGAAAAGTCCTAGTCTAACTCCTGGGTAACTGAGACCCCCCGACACACCGCCACCAACCCCCAAAAATTGTGATATAAATGCACGTTCTTTCTTATTTTACCGGACAGCCTCAGTAACCCCTCAGAGTGAGAGTCCAACTGGGCTGGAAACACACAGTGCCAACGAAAACAGGACATTGCCATGTCCATCTGGTTGTGTAGGTCCCGGGGAGCTCAGAGTTCATGACAGTGTCAGATTGTTTTTAACAGCATAAGAACGAGGAGCAGGAGTAGGCCATTCAGCCCCTCGAGCCTGCCCTGCCATTCATTACGATCATGGCTGATCTCATTTTGGCATCAACTCCAATTTCCCTCCCTCTCCCCATAACCATTCAACCCATTACAAATTAAAAATCTGTCTATCTCCTCCTTAAATTTATTCAGCGTCCCAGCACCCACTGCACTCTGAGGTAGTGAATTCCACAGATTCATGACCCTTTGAGAAAAGTAACAATTGCATTCAGGTGGGAGGGGGGAAGGGAGTGGGCAATGGTGGTCACATGACCTCAGAAATCCATTCAGTCCAGTGATTGTGATAAACTTGGATGACTGGATAAGTTGTTCAAAAAAAAACACTCATGATCTTTGGCTTTATAAATAAAGGCCCAGAATTCAAAACATGGAAGCGATGGTAAATCTTTATAACCACACCATGCATTTATATAGCACTCTTAAAATAGTAAAACATCCCCCAAGGTGTTTCACAAGATGCACCAGAGGAAAGCCTACCACTCAATATTAGGACAAGTGACTAGAAGGTTGGTCAAAGAGATAGGTTTTTAAGGAGCATCATAAAGGAAGAGAGGTAGAGAATTTTAGGGAGGGAATTCCAGAGCTTAGGTCCAAGATAGCTGAGGTACAGCCTCCAGAAGTGAAGGAAAGAAAAATGGGGATGATCAAGTTTTTTTTATTCATTCATGTGATGTGGGCATCACTGCCTAGGCCAGCATTTATTACCCAGCCCTAATAACCCTTGTTCAGAGGGCAGTTGAGTCAACCACATTGCTGTGGGTCTGGAGTCACATGTAGGCCAGACCAGGTAAGGATGGCAGATTTCCTTCCCTACAGGACATTAGTGAATCAGATGGGTTTTTACAACAATCGACAATGGTTTCATGGTCATCATCAGACTTTTAGTTCCAGATTTTTTTATTGAATTCAAATCTCACCATCTTCCATGGCGGGATTTAAACCCAGGTCCCCAGTGCGTTACCCGGGCTCTCTGAATTATTAGTTCAGTGGAGATACCACTACACCATCGCCTCCCTGTAAGTGGTCAAAATCAGAGGACTGCAAAGATCTCCAAGGGTTGTAGAACTGGGACCAAATGCAGGACAGTGAAATTGGGTGGGTGGGGTGGGGATGCGCGGGGGGATGGGGGTGGGTGGTGGGAAGGGGCTTGATGGGTTAAAGGGAGGTGGTGCAAGTTAGGATAAATCACTGTTTGACTTCAGCCGAATAAATGTAACATCATTAAGTAACATCCACACCACACAAGTGCCAGGCAATGACCAACCCCAACAACAGAGAATCCAATCATCTCCCTTTGGCATTCAGTGGAATTCCCATTGCTGAATCCCCCACTACAAACATCCTGGGTGTTACCATTGACCAGAAACTGAACTGGGCCAGCCAGATAAATACTGTGGCTACAAGAGCAGGTCAGAGGCTGGGAATCGTGCAGTGAGTAACTCACCTCCTGGCCCCCCAAAGCCTGTCCACCATCTACAAGGTACAAGCCAGGAGTGTGATGGAATATTCTCCACTTGCCTGGATGTGTGCAGCTCCAACAACACTCAAGAAACTTGACACCATCCAGGACAAAGCAGCCTGCTTGATTGGCACCACATTCACAAACATTCACTCCCTCCACCACCAACACACAGTAACAGCAGTGTGTACCATCTACAAGATGCACTGCAGGAATTCACCAAGGTTCCTTAGACAGCACCTTCCAAACCCACGACCGCTACCATTTAGAAGGACAAGGGCAGCAGATAGATGGGAACACCACCACCTGGAAGTTCCCCTCCAAGTCACTCACCATCCTGACTTGGAAATATATCACCGTTCCTTCATTGTCGCTGGGTCAAAATCCTGGAACTCCCTCCCTAACAGCACTGAGGGTGTACCTACACTCTGTAGTGGTTCAAGAAGGCAGCTCACCACCACCTTCTCAAGGGCAATTAGGAATGGGCAATGAAAATGCTGGCCCAGCCAGCGAAGCCCATGTCCCGTTAAAGAATTTTTAAAAATTGTGTCCAGTTTGGGTAGCGCACTTTAAGATGCAGAGGAGATTTACCAGAATCTGACACTGAGATCTATTGGCCACCTCGAGTCAAGCATTAAAGTGAAGTGATCAAACCATGCAGTGTGCAGCCTGTGAGCTTTGTACCAAAGCCATGGATCGAAACCTTTTCCTGATCTTCTACAGTCCTCTGTTGCAGATGGCATTGGCACGTATCATTGGGTTGGTTAAGTTGGTCCAGTGATGGATCATGAGTAGCAACACTCCCTCATAGGATTATATAAAGGAATTTGGAGAATTTCTCAAGAGTTTGTCCTGAAACTGCTCATTTTTTTTTTGTTTATATTGTCCAGAAGTTGCCGTTTTTTCTGCTCAGAGAGGTTATGCACAAGACTCCACCAACTACTTAATAAATTAAGGAAAGCTCTGTTGATCCTTCTGTGTCTGTATGTGAACACAGTGCTACCCTGACATAATCCACTGACAATAAAATATAGGCAAGCTCACTGACTTTTTTTGGTCCTATAGTTAATAAGCCTCTCCGATTGAATTTCATTTTGCATTTTTACAGTCGCTCTGTTCAATCAGTCAGAAGCATCCTACAGGATATAGATCAGATCACCATCCTCATTGTCACCGGCGGTATTATTAGCATGCGTCTTTGACAAAAATTAATGTTGTTTTATGCAAGCGGTTGCGCAAGCTGGGCGTGACATTGAGAAATATTACCAGCAGAGACCAAAGTGAACCAAGTAACAAAATCAAATGAGATGGGTCATTGGAGCAGAGCAACAGACTGCAGGCACTTCAAGGAGAGTGAGAGGGAGAGAGAGGGGTGGGGGGAGGGGAGAGATAAAGGGGAAAAGGGAAAGGGAGAGAAAAAGACAGAAAGAGAGAAAAGGAAATGGAAAGAGAGAGACAATAAAAGAGAAATAGAAACGAAGCTGGAACATGGCTCTTGTGGAAGGTTCAAGGAAATGCTTGCGCATTGTCAGATTGAGATTTGGGAACAGTTTGCCCAATGGGGACCTCACGAAGAGGTTTGGTCTGGGAGCTGTAGCATCAAATTCAGGTGTTCCAATCTCCCAGGGTTTGTCCGTTCCTCACTGACCAGGTCTTGTACTGACCGGCTGGATCGGCCGCCTCCCAGGGAAGTTAACAGTGCAACCAGGCTGGTGTGGAATAAAAACAGAAAATGCTGGAAAAACTCAACAGCATCTGTTTTTTTATATGTTCATGGGATGTGGGCGTCGCTGGCTTGGCCAGCACTTATTGCCCATCCCTAATTGCCCTTGGAGGTGGTTAGGATCTGGAATGCATTGTCTGAGAGTGTGGTGGAGACAGGGTCAATCGAGTGGTTAGGATCTGGAACGCACTGTCTGAGAGTATGGGGGAGACAGGGTCAATCGAGTGGTTAGGATCTGGAACGCACTGTCTGAGAGTGTGGTGGAGCCAGGGTCAATCGAGTGGTTAGCATCTGGAACGCACTGTCTGAGAGTGTGGTGGAGACAGGGTCAATCGAGTGGTTAGGATCTGGAATGCACTGTCTGAGAGTGTGAGGGAGACAGGGTCAATCGAGTGGTTAAGATCTGGAACGCACTGTCTGAGAGTGTGAGGGAGACAGGGTCAATCGAGTGGTTAGGATCTGGAACGCACTGTCTGAGAGTGTGAGGGAGACAGGGTCAATCGAGTGGTTAGGATCTGGAACGCACTGTCTGAGAGTATGGTAGAGACAGGGTCAATCGAGTGATTAGGATCTGGAATGCACTGTCTGAGAGTGCGAGGGAGACAGGGTCAATCGAGTGGTTAGGATCTGGAACGCACTGTCTGAGAGTGTGGGGGAGACAGGGTCAATCGAGTGGTTAGGATCTGGAATGCACTGTCTGAGAGTGTGAGGGAGACAGGGTCAATCGAGTGGTTAAGATCTGGAACGCACTGTCTGAGAGTGTGGGGGAGACAGGGTCAATCGAGTGGTTAGGATCTGGAATGTGCGATATTTCGCTCGGTAGGTACGGTGGGTGCGGCCACTAAAGGCCTTAACAGTCCAGTTGACTGTGATGTTTCATTGCCTGTGCTATCTTCTGCTCATCGCACAGGCAAAATGGTCAGGTGGCCAGCCAACATTTTCACAAACCTCATTCGAGGGCGGGATAAAAAGGGTCAACAGCGTTGCCAGTGTGAGTATGGAGGAGTTTAGGAGATAGTTTGCTGCTGGTTGCTTATTGGTACCTGGCAGCTTTATCTCTGTTCAGGGCTTCATTCTTAGCATTTCCAGGCCTCATTTCAGGATTCATTGCTGTCTGCCTGGCCACTGGAGGATTCAGACCGTGCAGACCCTTCCAGGCATCAGACAGCCTTCTCTTACCCTGAAAATGGGGTTTCTGGTCTCCACTGGAGGCATCTCCTCTGAGGAGGAAGAGAGGGGCAGAAGGGGGAGGAGGCCGAGTGTCCCAATGCATCTTCCAGGGGAGGGACCTGTGAGAGGAGAGGCGCAGGTACAAGGGGCGCAGGGTCAGCAGTAAGTCCAAGGCAGAAAGGGCCAGAATCCTGCAACAAGTAACTCACCTCCTGACTGCCCAAAGCCTGTCCACCATCTACAAGGCACAAATCAGGAGTGTGATGGAATACTCTCCACTTGCCTGGATGTGTGCAGCTCCCACAACACTCAAGAAGCTCGACACTATCCAGGACAAAGCAGCCCCGCTTGATTGGCACCACATCCACAAACAGTCACTCCCTCCACCACTGATGCACAGAAGTAGCAGTGTGTGTACCATCTACAAGATGCATTTTAGGAATTCACCAAGGCTCCTTAGACTGCACCTTCCAAACCCACAGCTACTACCATCTAGAAGGACAAGGGCAGCAGATAGATGGGAACACCACCACCTGGAAGTTCCCCTCCAGTCACTCACCATCCTGACTTGGAAATATATCACCATTCCTTCACTGTCGCTGGGTCAAAATCCTGGAACTCGCTCCCTAACAGCACTGTGGGTGTGCCTACACCACATGGACTGCAGCGGTTCAAGAAGGCAGCTCACCACCACCTTCTCAAGGGAAATTAAGGATGGGCAATAAATGCTGGCCTAGCCAGCGAAACACACTGAGTTCAAATGTCCCCACTGAATGCATGTGTCCCTCATGTGTGAATCAACATCTGTCCCCTTCCCACCACCGGCAAAATTCGATCTGTTGAAAATGGGAAGCGGGACATCCACATCAAGATCCCACCCCTCATTTTGAAGGCCCTTAGAGTCTCCCTGACTCTGTGAAAATCTGGGCCACGGACTCGCACTCGGCAAATGATAGAGGAGGTTGGATGGAGAGGCCTATTGGCTAGAACAGCCCACTGCTCCTAATATAGCACCGTGGGGTCTACTGGATCCTGCAGCGTGCATATGGTGTCCTGGTTTAACGTCTCATCCAAAAAAAGGCCCCTCTGCCAGTGTAGCACTTCCTTAATGCTTACGTTGTCTGCTCATTTTCTGGAATTAGGTTTGAATCAGCGAAGCTGTAACTCAGGCAAGAATGGAACTAGCTGAGCTACTGATACCACTTCAAATTTTACCATTCCAAATATGGGGATGTTCCATTAGAATTAAATACAAGAATTTATGGAGCTTAAAAAAAATTGCATTTCTGTGCGTTCTTCCATGACATCAGGATATCTCTTTGTGTTTTACGGCCAGTGAAGTACTTTTTGAAACATGGTCATTGTTATGATATAGGGATAAATATTGGCAGGGCACTGGAGGTTACACCACTGCTCTTCTGCAGGGGTATTCTCTTTTACGTCTGCTAGAGAGGGCCGGCTTCCTTCGTTTAATACCCCCTCTGTAAGATGGCGCCTCCCAACAACACAGAACTCACTCGGTGCTGTGTTCAGAATGGCAGCCTGAATTACGTGGTCAAGTTTCTGGAGTGGGACTTAACCCACAGCCTTCTGACTCAGAGGTGAGGGAGAGAGCACTATCCTTAAAACCAACATGCAGAGCTGCAATAAGTGGCCAAATTTGGAAGTGTGTAGAGATCTCAGAGGATCGTAGGGCAGCAGGAAAGGGGGGGCATTGAGTGGGTGGGTGGGTGAGGGGGTCGAGATCATGGAGGGACTTGAAAATAAAGATGAGAATTTTAAAATCGAGGTGCGCGGACCAGGAGCTAATGTAAGTCAGCGAGCACAGGCAGAGGTGTGTGAACGGGATTTGGTACAATTGTTGCAATTCAGCGAGCAAATCGTTGGGACACTAATCAATCTGATTCTAAAATCTGTTTATTTCCATTCACAGCAAGAGAAGCTGGGGGACATCTGTTTCTCCCTTCGCTATGTCCCAACTGCTGGAAAATTGACAGTTGTCATCCTGGAGGCAAAGAACCTGAAGAAAATGGATGTGGGAGGCTTATCGGGTAGGCGAAAATACCGGCCGTTTTCTCTAAAACCACAACATCAAAACCTGATGGGCCACAGCACCATGACTTTTACCGCATGATTACTCCTGGCTGGAAGTGATGAAGGGAAGGTTTGGTAGAGATTAGGATTTTCAGGAAAGACAGGCCGGGGTTGAAATGAAAAGCAGAGAAGTTACTGGACCACACGTGAATACTGTGCACGGCACTGCAGAAGGTTTCAGAACGATTCAGAAGGATGGCACCAGAACTGAGAGGTTATAACTATCAGGAAAGACCAAACAGATTGGGGATCTTAAAGAGAAAACTGAGGAATGCACTGATAGAGGTTTTTATAAATTATGAAAAGTTTTGGTAGGGTAGACTGAGAGAGGACCTTTCCAATGATATGGTAGTCATGAATAAATCAATAAAAAATTCAGGTGAAACTTCTTCACCTGCAGAGCAGTTAGAATGTGGAATGCATTCCCACAGAGGGTAGCTGAGGTGAACAGTATCCATACGTTTCAGAGAAACTGGATAAACACATGAGGGTGAAAGGAATAGAAGGAGATGCTGTGTGCCCGCTGACCTGTCCACAGCCTATTGAGGCCATTTGAAAAGTAATTGACACAATTACTGGACCTGCCCGTCCAAGCTTGAGGTTGGTGGACAGGCCGAGAGCCCTGGCCGGCTTCAGAAAAAACATCAAACCTCATCCATGGGCAGGACGAGGTTTCATGAGGGTTTTTAAAAATGTCATAAATGTTTGATTAAAAGTGATGGACGTGTCCTAACTCATGTGGCAGTGTCACATGAGGGGACATGTCAGGGAAATTTGGTTTGTGCATGCTCACCATTTTTAGATTTGGCGCCGATCTCCCTGAGGCAGCACTTAGCCTCAGGGAGAGATGAGTGCGCTCTTTCGTGCAGATGTGCAAAAGAGCGCATCCTTGGCTCAGGGAATCCACCCCCCACCCTTCCTCCCCACCCCCCCCCCCCAGCTGCACAAGGAGCGCACAGCACTTCCTGGCAGACGCCACGCTGGGTGGGTCCACGTAAAATGGCGGCACGCCCCAAAATTCTTCCCTAAGTTAAAGTTGCTATGTTTCCCTATGTTAAAGAAAGTTTTTCTGGACCATATATCAAATTTTGCACTGACGATTTAAATTGAATATTTACTCTGTGATTAATGCTGGTTGAGAAGTATAACCTTACCTTAGCATCAGTTAATCAAAAAGATTCTTTAGAGCCATAACAAGTTCTAATGGCACATTGTTAATAAATAAAATCCCTCCTCAGTATTATCAAAAAGCAAGTGGAAAATATTCCCCATAATGAATCAGAGAATAACGTCCTGCAGTAATTTGGAATGGTCTAATCATAGCCCTTCAAATTTTAACAAGGTAAAATTCCTAATTCATCCTAATCAATAACAAGATGAACAGATAAGAACTTTCTTGTTAATGGGCTCCAAGCAATAACTGGTCCAACCCAGAGACCAGCGATCAACAATCCGAGACAGCTGGATTCATCGCTAAACTTTACTAGTCCCATTATCTGCTTCAGCCAGAGGGACTATGAGCAGCGACTCATCATAAATCACACTATAAATCAAATCTTTTTCCTGTCGATATACTCAGCATTGCATTTCCCTTCCATTGAGGAGAAGTGAACAATTGGATTCCACACTTGATCACAGCCACAGCTCAGCAGGAGGCCCCCTTGCCAGAAGTTGGAAGGTGTTGGGTTCCTGTCCCACTCCAGGGACCTGAGTGCAAATGCAAAGCTGACACTGCAGTGTCAATACTGAGGGAGCACTGCATCATGTCTGAGGCTATTTTGCAAATTATCTTTGATCTATCCCCTCTGGTTCCCGACCCTCCTGCCCAGTGGAAACAGTTTCTCCCTATTTTCTCCAGCCAAAACCCTCATTACAGTGTGCCAGACTGATTCCTGGGATGGCAGGATTGTGGGGTTTGAGGAGAGATTGGGTTGACTAGGCCTGTATTCACTGGAGTTTAGAAGAATGAGAGGGGATCTCATTGAAACATATACAATTCTGACAGGGATGGACAGACAGGATGCAGGGATGATGTTTCCTCTGGCTGGGTGATCTAGATCAAGGGGTCACAGTTGACCAGAAGCTGAACTGCACTGGCCATATAAATACTGTGGCTACAAGAGCAGGTCAGAGTCCAGGAATCCTGCGACAAGTAACTCACCCCCTGACTCCCCAAAGCCTGCCCACCACAAGGCACAAGTCAGGAGTGTGATGGAATACTCCCCACTTGCCTGGATGAGTGCAGCTCCCACAACACTCAAGAAGCTCAACACCATCCAGGACAAAGCAGCACTGCTTGATTGACACCACATAAACAGTCACTCCCCTCAGTGCCAACACACAGTAGCAGCAGTGTGTACAATATACAAGATGCACTGCAGGAATTCACCAAGGTTCCTTCGACAGCACCTCCCAAACCCATGACTACCACCATCCCGAAGGACAAGGCGGGAGATAGATGGGAACACCACCGCCTGGAATTTCCCCTCCAAGTCACTCACCATCCTGACTTGGAAACATATCGCCGTTCCTTCTCTGTCGCTGGGTCAAAATCCTGCAACTCTCTTCCTAACAACACTGTGGAAGTACCTACACCACATGGACTGCAGCGGTTCAAGAAGGCAGCTCAGCACCACCTTCTCAAGGGCAACTAGGGATGGGCAATAAATACTGGCCCAGCCAGTGACTCCCACATGCCATGAATGATTTTTAAAAACGGATATGGGGTAGGCCATTTAAGACTGAGATGAGGAGAAACCTCTTCACTCAGAGGGTGGGGTGAACCTGTGGAATTCTCTGCTACAGAGACTGTAGAGGCCAAGTCACTGAATATAATTAAGAAGGAAATGGATAGATTTCTGGATTCGAAAGGCATCAAGGAGTATTGGGAGTACGGGAGTATGGGAGAGCACGGGAGTACGGCGTTGAGCTAGAGAATCAGCCATGATTGTAATGAATGGCGGAGCAGGCTCGAAGGGCCAAATGACCTACTCCTGCTCCTATTTTCTATGTTTCTATTATTTTGAACACTTCCATAAGTCTCCCACCAACCTTCTCTGCTCTAAAGAGAACAATCCCGGTTTCCCCAGTCTCCCCACATAACTGAAATCCTTCACTGCTGGTACCATTCAAGTAAAAATCCTCTTCACCCCCTCCATAGCCTTGACATCCTTCCTAAAGTGTGGTGCCCAGAATTGAGCCCAATGCTGCAACTGACCGCTAAGCAGTGGTTTATAAAGGATTGCTTCTGTGCTCTGTTTTCCCACTAATGAAGCCCAGGTTCCGATACGCCCTCTTAACTGGTCCTGCCACCTTCTATACTTCGTGTTGGTGAAGCCCCAGTTCCATGTTCCCTTTAAGATAGGATCAGATTAATCAGCAAAACCAAATGAACAAAAATGTTGAAACAACTTATTAGATGATAACATCCAAAGGTGTTTCCAGGAAAACAGAACGCGTACTATTTATATATTCCTGTCAAGTCTCTGCATTAATTATCAATAATGCCAGAGGTTTCTTCAAATTAGCATTTGTTGTTCATTCTCGTGGGTTTTGATTTTTAGAAAAACTGTTTCTTTTCACAACAGTTCCGCAGCTAAAAGAAATGCAAACTAATAAAGTGTTTCGTGCTGGAAGGGAAAAAAATACATAGATAATCTGACAGGATAGAGAGAAAACAATTTCACAAAGTGACTGCACTTCTGTCTTGAACTGACAGTCGAGTTGTTGGCAATCACAAAGATGCTCGGGGGATCAACGATTTAAAAAATATAAGAACTGTTTACATTTCCTGAAATTGAAAGTTAGACACGTTCCACTTGCACTTACTGAACACAGTGTGTGAGCTGCAAAAGCTCCTTCAGAGAGGTAACTCAGTGCTGGCAAGAAAGAACTTGCATTTGTATAGCACCTTTCACAACCTCAGGATGTCCCAAAGTGCTTTATAACCAATGAAGTAGCTTTTGAAATGTCATCACCGTTGCAAAGTGGGAAATTTGGCAGCTAATTTGCACCCAGCAAACTCCCACATACAGCAATGTGATAATGACCAGACCATGTGTTTTTTAGTAGTTTTGGTTGAGGGATAAATATTGGCCAGGACACCAGGAGACCTCTCCGGCTGTCTTCAAAATGCTGCCATGGGATCATTTAAGCCCATTTGAGATGGCAGATGGGCCTCAGTTTACTAGGGGAGCCTTCCATCTTGTAAGACGATGGTGGTCATCCTTGTGTTAAACATTGTCTGGTGTGACTCAGCAGCCCCACTCTGGCATGCAGTCCCTGTCACATTTGCTGCAGAGGAAGACAATGGGTGAGAAGGTGGACGATTCACTGGCCTCTGTTTTCTCTGGGCCCTCTTCTCAGCTTTTGCAATGTATGTGCTGATTTCAGCATCAAGTGACAGATTGCTGGTGATTGTGGAGCCCAGATATGTGAAGCTATCTACAGCCCCCAGTGTCACATTGTCAGTGCTGACTGATGGTGGTATGGCAACATCCTGAACCATGACATCTTCCAGATGCTAATGGTCAAACCAAACTCTTTACAGGCGTGAGAGAGTCTGTCCATTTGCCGCTGAAGGTGTTCCTCAGTGTGGAATGTAAGTGAGCATCGTCAGTGTAGAGCAACTCTCTGATGAGGACTTGGCGCACCCTTGCTTTGGATCTCAGGTGAGCACTGGTGTTTAGCGGACACCCTCTGTAGATGATCTGTAGACATATGACATCAGCAAAGTGAAGGATTTGCTAAAGAGAGCTGGTGCCAGAGCACAACCCTGTTTGACCCCAGTGCGGATCTGAAAGGGTTCTGTTGTTGCCCAGTCACCTTACCCATCTTGTTACCATGGAAAGAGGAGATCACATTCAGCAGCTTCAGAGAGCAGCCATTTTTCTCCAAATAGACCACCTCAGATCACATGGTCGAATGTCTTGGTGAGATCGCTGAAGGAAACATGTAGTGGTCTCTTTTGTTTCATAGTATTTCTGTTGCAGCTGCTGGTCTGAGAAGATCATGTCACTTCTCAATCTTCCAGTTCTGAAACCACACTGGGATTCGGGATAGATGTGTTCAGGGTTTCAGAAACCACACTGGGATTCGGGATAGATGTGTTCAGGGTTTCAGCCACACTGGGATTCGGGATAGATGTGTTCAGGGTTTCAGAAACCACACTGGGATTCGGGATAGATGTGTTCAGGGTTCCAGTTCTGAAACCACACTGGGATTCGGGATAGATGTGTTCAGGGTTTCAGTTCTGAAACCACACTGGGATTCGGGATAGATGTGTTCAGGGTTTCAGAAACCACACTGGGATTCAGGATAGATGTGCTCAGCCAGGACCTGCAGTCCGACAAGGTCAACGCGGACAATACTTTTCCCACAATGCTCAGCAGGGAGTTGCCTCGGTAACGGTTGCTGCCGTCATCTTGTTCTCGGACAGGGTCACAGTCTTTGCATCACACGTATCCTGGGGCACTGCCCACTCCCTCAGAGCCAGAGAAGCTTTGGAATTCTGGAGTGCTGGTTTCCCGTGCTTGGTGAGTTCACTGCACTAGTAATCCAGAGACCCCAGGAAAATGCACTGGGAACCTGGGTTCGAATCCCTGGAATTCGAATTCAATAAAAATCTGGAATTAAAAGTCTTTGGTGACTATGAAACCATTGTTGATTGTCATAAAAACCCATCTGGTTCACTAATGCCCTTTAGGGAAAGAAATAATCTGCTGTCCTTACCTGGTCTGGCCTACATGTGACTCCAGACCCAAATGCGGTTGACTCTTAAATGCCCTCTGAAATGGCCTAGCAAACCTATAAAAAGGAATGAAACCAGATGGACCACCTGGCATTGACCTAGACACTGGAAACAACAACGGCAATCTCAGCCCTGTCGACCCTGCAAAGCCCTCCTTACTAACATCTGGGGGCTAGTGCCAAAATTGGAAGAGCTGTCTCACAGACTAGTCAGGAAACAGCCTGACAGAGACATCCTCACAGAATCATACCTTCCAGAAAATGTCCCAGACACCACCATCACCATCCCTGGGTATGTCCTGTCCCACTGGCAGGACAGACCCAGCAGAGATGGAGGCACAGTGGTATACAGTTGGGAGGGAGTTGCCCTGAGAGTCCTCAACATCAACTCCGGAGCCCATGAAGTCTCATGGCATCAGGTCAAACATGGGCAAGGAAACCTCCTTCTGATTACCACGTACCGCCCTCCCTCAGCTGATGAATCAGTGCTCCTCCATGTTGAACACCACACGGAGGAAGCAGTCAGGGTGGCAAGGGTACAGAATTTACTCTGGGTGGGAGACTTCAATGTCCATCACCAAGAGTGGCTCAGTAGCACCACTACTGACTGAGCTGACTGAGTCCTTAAGGACATAGCTGCTAGACTGGGTCTGCGGCTGGTGGTGAGGGAACCAACAGCACGGAAAAACATACTTGACCTCATCCTCACCAAACTGCCTGCTGCAGATGCATCTGTCCATGACAGCATCGGTAGGAGTGACCACCGTACAGTCATTGTGGAGATGAAGTCCCGCCTTCACATTGAGGATACCCTCCATCGTGTTGTGTGGCACTATCACCGTGCTAAATGGGATAGATTTCAAATAGGTCTAGCAACTCAAGACTGGGCATCCATGAGGCACTGTGGGCCATCAGCAGCAGCAGAATTGTACTCAAACACAATCTGTAACCTCATGGCCTGGCATATCCCCCACTCTACCATTACGATCAAGCCAGGGGATCAACCCCGGTTTAGTGAAGAGTGCAGGAGGGCATGCCAGGAGCAGCACCAGGCATACCTAAAAATGAGGTGTCAGCCTGTTGAAGGTAATATCACAGGACTACTTGCATGTCAAACAGCATCAGCAGCAAGTGATAGACAGAGCAAAGCGATCCCACAACCAAAGGATCAGATCTAAGCTCTGCAGTCCTGCCACATCCAGTCGTGAATGGTGGTGGACAATTAAACAACTCACTGGAAGAGGAGGCTCCACAAATATCCCCATCCTCAATGATGGGGGGAGCCCAGCACATCAGGGCAAAAGATAAGGCTGAAGTATTTGCAATAATCATCAGCTAGAAGTGCTAGGAGTATGATCCATCTCGGTCTCCTCCAGAGGTCTCCAGCATCATAGATGCCAGTCTTCAGCCAATTTGATTCACTCCACACGATATCAAGAAACAGCTGAAGGCACTGGATACTACAAAGGCTATGGGCCCTGACAATATTCCAGCAATAGTACTGAAGACTTGTGCTCCAGGACTTGCCGTACCCCTAGCCAAGCTGTTCCAGTACAGCTACAACACTGGCATCTACCCGGCTATGTGGAAAATTGCCCAGGTAAGTCTTGTACACAAAAAGCAGGATAATCCAACCCGGCCAATTACCACCCCATTAGTCTACTCTCTATCATCTGTAAAGTAATGGAAGGAGTCATCAACAGTGCTACCATGCAACACTTGCTTAGCAATAACCTGCTCACTGACACCCAGTTTGGATTCCTCCAGGGCCACTCAGCTCCTGACCTCATTACAGCCTTGGTTCAAACATGGACAAAACAGTTGAACTCTAAAGGTGAGGTGAGACTGACTGCCCTTAACATCAAGGCAGCATTTGACCGAGCATGGGATCAAGGAGCCCTAGCAAAACTGGAGTCAGTGGAAATCAGGAGGAAAACTCTCCGCTGGTTGGAGTCATACCTAGCACAGGAAGATGGTTGTGGCTGTTGGAGGTCAGTCATCTCAGTTCCAAGACATCACTGCAGGAGTTCCTCAGGGTAGTCCCAAACATCTTCAGATGCTTTATCAATGACCTTCCTTTCATCATCAGGTCAGAAATGGGGATGTTCGCTGATGATTGCACAGTGTTCAGCATCATTCGCGACTCCTCAGATACTGAGGCAGCCCATGTCCAAATGCAGCAAGACCTGGACTATATCCAGGCTTGGGCTGACAAGTGGGAAGTAACATTCACAGTACACAAGTGCCAGGCAATGAACCTCTTCAACAAGAGAGAATCTAATCATCGCCCCCAGTGTGTACCATCTACAAAATGCACTGCAGAAACTCACCAAGGATCCTTCGACAGCACTTTCCAAAACTACAACCACTACCATCTAGAAGGACAAAGGCAGCAGATAGATGGGAACATCACCACCTTCAAGTTTCCCTCCAAGCCAAACACCATCCTGACTTGAAATGCATCACCATTCCTTCACTGTTGCTGAGTCAAAATCCTGGAACTCACTCCCTAACAGCACTGTGGGTGTATCTATACCACATGGACTGCAGTGGTTCAAGAAGGCTGCTCACTAGCAACTTCTCAAGAGAAATTAGGAATGGGCAACAACTGCTAATCTAGCCGGCGAAGCCCACATTCCAAGTGCTGGTAAATGGGATTAGGTAGGCAGGTCAGGTGCTTCTCACGTGTCAGTGCAGACTCGATGGGCCGAAGGGCCTCTTCTGCACTGTGATTCTGTGATTCAGCCTTGAATAAATTCAATGACCCAGCCTTCATTGCACTCGGGGGAAAAGAATTCCACAGACTAATGACCCTCTGAGGGAATATTTTTTCTTCATCCCTGTCTTAAAAGGGGTACCTCTTATTTTTAAACTATGTCTCTTAATGCTAGCCTCTCCCACAAGAGGAAACATCTGTCTGGCACCCTATCAAGCCCCCTCAGGGTGTAATATGTTTCAATACGATCACCTGTTCTTCTAAACTCCAATGGGTATAGGCCCAACCTATTGAACCTTTCTTCCTAAGATAAGCCATTCATCCCAGGAACAAGTTATGTGAACCTTCTCTAAACCGCTTCAAATGCAATTCTATTCTTTTTCAAATAAGGAGACACAGTACTCCAGATGTGGTCTCACCAAGGCCCTGTACAGCTGCAGTAAAACTTCCCTACTTTTATATTCCATTCCCCTTGTAATAAATGTCAACATTCCATTTGCCTTCCTAGTCACTTACTCTACCTGCATACTACCCTTTTGTGATTCATGTACCAGGACACCCAGAATCTTCTGTGTCACTGAGTTCTGTAACCGCTCTCCATTTAAATAGTATATTGTGTTTCTATTCTCCCTGCCAAAGTGGAGAATTTCACATTTTCAAACATTATACTCCTTTTGCCAAATTTGTGCCCATTCACTTACCCTGTCTCTATCCCTTTGCTGACTCTCTACCTCCTCTCGACAACTTACTTTCCTACCTATCTTGGTGTCATTGGCAAATTTAGCTACCATACATTCAGTCCTTTCATCCAAGTCATTGACATAGATTGTAAATAGTTGAGACCCCAGCACTGATCCCTGTGGCACTCCACTAGTTACAGTTTGCCAATCTGAAAAAGATCCCTTTACCCATATTCTCTGCTTCCAACCATATATCCATGCTAATATGTTGCCCCCTACATAATGAGCTCTTATTTTGGGTGGTAACCTGAAGAGGAGATGTTACACTCTCCGATCCCGCAACGACTACAGAGACTCAGGCTTCCTTTTAACCGGATTTATTCAAGCATATGCAAGGGAACTGCAGTCATTCCTAAGAATGAAGACCCAGCTGCCAGATTGATTACATTTCATTACTTTTGTACTTTTTCTTATCATAATACATTTGAGTACATTTGAATACATCCAATTGGTAACTGACATACCGGTTCCATTATCTCTATCCTATTGAGTGATTTTGCAAACCAATTATTCTAAAGCATCTGTACATAATTACATTATCCAATCAGAATTAAAACACATACACAAGGACCTTGGTTCCTACAACTCAAGACTTGTGTTTCATCAAAGCCCCCTCTTGGTCTATTGTTCATCTTCCCATAACTAAGCTAAAATCACCTGCCCCTTCCCTGTCTGAGAGAGGAGTGCACTTAATCTAATTTATGACCTACTTATGTCTCCAGTCTGACTCAAGGCAATGTTCATCTGGTAATCTTCAACTCTTAATATCTTTAGCAGCCATGTCTGCCTGGAGATATTAGGGTTTTTTCAGTAAATTCTTATTGTATTCTCTTTAAGCATTTTTAATTCCCCCCCCCCCCCACCCCACCCCCACCACCCCCAACATAACCTTTGAAGTGGCACCTTATCAATTACCTTTTGGAAATCCAAGTACATTGTATCTACTATGAGGTTATTGATTAATGCTGTCTCATTGCACATTACCAGGTCAAAATAGCCTGCTCACTGGTTGGTGCTAATACATACTGCTCTAAGAAATTGTCCCAGATAAACATTATGAACCCTTTTTCCAGGCTACCTTTGCCTTTCTGATTTGCCCAATCTACATGAAGATTAAAATCACCCAAGATTATTGCAGTACCTTTTTTACACACCTTTTTTATTTCTTCCTGTATAATCTGTCCTACAGTGTAACTACTGTTAGGGGGCCTATAAACTACTCCCACAAGTGACCTCTTACCTTTCCAATTTCTTATCTCTAGCCAAACTAATTCTACATCTTGCTTTTTCGAGTTGAGGTCATGTCTCACTACTGTACTAATGACATCCTTAATTAACAGAACTACCCCACCATCTCCTTCTAGCTGCCTGCCTTTTTGAGATGTCAAGTACCCATCATTATTTAGGTCTCAGCCTTGGTCATTCTACAGCCACGGCTTTGTAATGGCCATCAGGTCACATATATTTATTTCTATCTGTGCTAGCAATAATTAATCTTTTGGTAGAACAGAACTTGAGTACCGCTGAAAAAAGAGACATGTCAAAGCTTTTCATCTTGCACTCATCAGGACACTTTGCAAGAATACCAATATCAGGGCAAAACAACAATTTATACTGTATGTGAAGAGAGTGCTGATTGGTTGGTATATGGACAAGGCATTTCCCTGATGAATGAGTCGGTGAATAGATGTCACTTATTTTGTTTAGCTGAAACAGTTGCAATGTATGTTCTTTCTGTCTGCAAGAACAGGGCCCTGTGTATTAATATACGTAGCTTGTATGTGGCTTGTAGCTTATCTGCAGTTGCATGTAACAATTTCCATACATATCTTAACGGGCTCCATCCTGCATTCAAATTCACCTTTGAAGTGAAGCAGTCAAATGACCGACTCCCCCCCCCCCCCCCCCCCCCCCCACCCCCCCCCCCCCCCCACCCCCACCCTGCCTTGACGTATTAGTTGAGAAATCTGTCAGGAGATTCTCTACCATGGTCGACCGTTAGCCTACCTTCACTGGTCAATATACACATCAGGATTCTTACTGTTCTTACACACTATAAGATTGGTCTTACTGGCAACCTCGTAAATAAGGCCTGAGCCATTTTCTCACCGTGCAAGCTTGATGCTGAAATAGGGCACATCAAAGACATCCTGCAGGATAATGGCCACCCTGATCAGATTATTTCATGCTGCATATCACCCAAACTCATGAACGGGCCTAAGGCCATCACTTTCGGCCCTGAAAAGCACCCAATCTACCTCAGATTACCCTGGAAGGGCAAGGAATCTCAAAAATTTGAACAACAAGTGAAGCTAGCTGTTTCAAGCTGCTACTATGCAGTAGTGACACGAGTGATATTCACCACTAACAGGGTGCTGCTGTCAAGCCAAAAAGATGTTCTGCCTATCACACAAATGAGTAACGTGGTATATGAATTTCTGTGCCAGGGTGATGTTAGGTATGTTGGTCGTACATCCCAAAGACTGGCGGGTCGTATCAAACAACATGTCTCACCCACTGTTCACAATGGGAAAGATACAGACCATACCCAACCAGCCTATGCTTACAAAACTCAAAACACAGTGTCCAACATTAGATGTGATTCTGCGATTGGGCAACATTTGCTAAATAATCCTCGGTGTGCTAAGAATTACACTGACAACCAATTTAAGATTGTCAGTCAGGATCACAGTGTGGCACATTTCCGTGTAATGGAAGCTACATATATTAATACCCAGGGCCCTGTTCTTTGCAGACAGAAAGAACATGTACACACATTGCGCCTGTTTCAGCTAAACAAAATAAGTGACAGCCATTCACTGACTCATTCCTCAGGACAATGCTTTGTCCAGTCAGGGTCAAGCTGCCTGGTTTAAATTTCAAACAATGCTTGGCAGTTAATTGTCAATCATCATCACTGATGTATTCTCCATGGCAAAGCCTCCACCAATCAGAGTTCACTTACCAACCAATCAGCATGCTCTTCACATACAGTATAAATTGTTGTTTTGCCCTGATATTGGTATTCTTGCAAAGTGTCCTGATGAGTGCAAGAAGAAAAGCTTGAGGTGATTCTTTTTTCTGTAATAATTAACCATTAGTTAGGAGGTGAGGGTCAGTTAGCTTGGTTGACTAGATGGCTAGAATGTGATACAGAACAGTCAGGTACAGGCCCCCACACCGGCTTCAGTAGCTCATGGAGGCCCTGCCTCCTCACCTTGTACCATGCTTGATACAGAGTGGTGCCCTGCAAGCTAGGTAACCAATTGCTAATGGAGAGAGATGTCTATGGTCTTTTGTGGTCTATGGCTTTATTACCATTAAGCAGGGAGATTATAAAGGAAAATGGAGGGACAGAGATCAAAAAAATATGATTGCAGATGGATCTATAAGGATTATGCAGCACAAAAGGAGATGATTTGGCCCATCATTTCTGTGCAGGCTCCAGTTGAAGGGAAAGCACCAGCTCAGACGCAATGGACCCAATGGCATCATCCTGTGCTGGAATTTCGAACGTTTTATAAAATACTCACAGGAAGTCTTGGTTGAATAATAGAATGAAGTTTTAAGTAAAAGCCAAAATAAAAACACAATTCTTATTTCATATTCAGTGCTATGATCAGCTGGAAAGATTAGCACAAATAACCTGTGTACATCGCAAAATGAAGACACATTTTTCCTATGAGTTTACATAATCATGAATGCTTAATAAATATATTGTTTGAAGCAAAGCTTGAGAAAAAGATCTTAAGTGTAATCATCATAAACCGAGAGTAAATGAAAGATTTAAGTCTCTGATGGAACACAATCATCTTCAATGATTCTGTAACAATTTTGCTTACATTTGACTATAACTCAAAAAACAATATGTAGAGTCACAGAACCATTAGGATACGACATTTTGAAAGTGTTATGTTGGAAACGTTACAATCTATATTTCCAAATTGCTGTAAAAATCAAAGTACAAAATAAAAGACAATTCGATCAGACACTGGACTTAAAATTGGTTTTGCAATTTCATTGACCTTCCTTATGATTGAAAGTCAATGATGTGGGAGGGTGATGAAGAGAATTGTTCTTACACAGCGAGTTGTTGTGATCTGGAATGTACTGCCTGAAAGGCCGGTGGAAGTAGATTCAATAGTAACTTTCAAAAGGGGATTGGATAAATACTTGCATAAGAAAGATTGGCAGGGCTATGTGGAAAGGGCAGAAGAATGGCATTAATTGGACAGCTCTTTCAAAGAGCATAGGTACAATCCACCAAATGGTGTCTATGGAATAAAGTTCTGTAAAGATAGATCCCCAAGGACCACCCACTCCCACAAAAGGCTCCCATCAGTCTTATTGGCTTCAGGGGGGGTTTCATCCATTTTACAGCCAATTGTATTTTGACACATGCATCAAGAACTAGTAGTCTCATATTGAGTAAAAACAAACAGTTTACAGCTTAAATTTGTAATGTGGGATTTAAGCCTTGGTTCAAACATGGACAAAAGAGCTGAACACCCGAGGTGAGGTGAGAGTGACTGCCCTTGACATCAAGGCAGCATTTGACCGAGTGTGGCATCAAGGAGCCTTAGCAACATTGGAGTCAATAGGAATCGGGGGAAAACTCCCCCCTGGTTGGAGTCACACCTAGCACAAAGGAAGACGGTTGTGGTTGTTGGAGATCAGTCATCTCAGCTCAAGGACATCACTGCAGGAGTTCCTCAGGGTAGTGTCCTCGGCCCAACCACCTTTAGCTGCTTCATCAGTGACTTTCCTTCCATCATAAGGTCAGAAGTGAAGATTTCGCTGATGTTTACACAATGTTCAGCACCATTCATGACTCCTCAGATACTGAAGCAGTCCATATCCAAATGTAGCAAGACCTGGACAATATCTAGGCTTGGGCTGACAAGCGCCAAGTAATATTCGCACCACACAAGTGCCAGGCAATGACCACCTTCAACAAGAGAGAACCTAACCATTGCCCCTTGATGTTCAATGGCATTACCATCACTGGATCCCCCACTATCAACATCCTGGGGTTACCATTGACCTTACCTTTGACCGGAAACTGAACTGTACTAGCCATATAAATACTGTGGCTACAAAAGTAGATCAGAGGCTAAGAATCCTGCAATGGGTACCTCACCTCCTGAATCCCCAAAGCCTGCCCACCGTCTACAAGGCACAAGTGAGGAGTGTGATGGAATATTTCCCACTTGCCTGAATGAGTGCAGCTCCAACAATACTCAAGAAGCTCAATACCATCCAGGACAAAGCAGCCTGCTTGATTGGCACCCCATCCACAAACATTCACTTCCTCCACCACCAATGCACAGTAGCAGCAGTGTGTACCATCTACAAGATGCACTGCAGGAATTCACCAAGGCTCCTTAGACAGCACCTTCCAAACCCACGACCTCTACCATCTAGAAGGACAAGGGCAGCAGATAGATGGGAACACCACCACCTGGAAGTTCCCTCCAAGCCACTTACCATCCTGACTTGGAAATATATCTCTGTTGCTTCACTGTCGCTGGGTCAAAATCCTGGAACTCCCTCCCTAACAGCACTGTGGGTGTACCTACATCTCATGGACTGCAGCGGTTCAAGAAGGCAGCTCAGCACCAGCTTCTCAAGGGGCAATTAGGGATGGACAATAAATGTTGGCCCAGCCAGTGAAACCCACATCCTGTGAATGAATTTTTAAAAATGTAAGTGACTTTCTGTGTGGATGAGTTAAAATGGTCTGCTTGGTCTCTGATTGCATCCACCTTGTCTTTGTTGTGTTTGGAAAGAAGAACTTGCATTTTTATTGTACCTTTTCAATACTCAGGACGTCTCAATGTGCTTCATGACCAATAACCTACTTTTGAAGGGCAGTCACTGTTGTAATGCAGGTAGACAGGTTGGATAAAGACCTTATAATGATGTGAATTAAGCTGCCTGACATAAAGGAAACTATTTTTCAGGAATAATAGTTGCTGGATCTGATGTCACCAGTGGATCAAATGGTAGTTTCAGAGTCCGAAGGTTGTGGGTACAAGTCCTAGTCCAAAGATTTGAAGGCCACTACTCCCAGTGCAGCAGTGAAGGAGTGTTGCACTGTTGGAGATGCTGGCTTTCACATGTGATGTTAAATGGAGGCCTGTCTACCCTCTCAGGTGGGTGTAAAAGATCACATAACCGTTATTTTGAAGAACAGCAGCAGTGTTCTCCCCAGCATCCTGACCAATATTTATCCCTCAACCAACTAACTGATGCCAATGATCTGGTCATATTGTGGGAGTTTAGCCGTGTGCAAATTGACATCAGGTTTCCTACATCACAACAGCTGGGTGAATCCTGCGGTCATGAAAGGTGTTATAGAAACATCGAGGATTTTTTAAATAGAAACAGAAAATGCAGCAGGTCCGTCTGTGAGGAGAAAAATTGCAAACGCACACATTTGCAAAACAATGACTGGAGACAAATTTGCATCAAAAATGCCGATCCTGATCTGAGTTATAAATTACCCTTGAGCACGTTTTATCCCATGGTCATTATTATTTTCCTAGATCCCTATGTGAAGATTCACCTGATGCAGAATGGCAAAAGGCTGAAGAAGAAGAAGACAACAATTAAGAAGAACACCCTTAACCCATACTACAACGAGTCATTCAGCTTTGAAGTACCATTTGAGCAAATACAGGTAACGTCAATTATTGCATCCAATTCTGAGCACCTCACTTTAAGAAGGATGGCAAAGCCTTGAAGGTTTATCAGAATGTTACGGGGAAGAGGGTCCTCGGGAACGCAGAGAGAGGCTGGAGAAGCTGAGATTGTCCGGATAGAGCAGAGAAGGTGAGGGGGGATTTAATAGAGGTGTTCAAAATTATGAAAGATTTTGGTAGAATAGATAGGGGGAAACTGTTTCAACTGGAAGCATGGTCAGCAACACAAATGTAAGGTAATGGGCAAAAGAGACGTGGGGAGGCTGAAGAGCATTCTCTCTCTGCAATGAGTTGCTTTGATCTAGACCACACTTCCTGAAAGAGTGCTGGGGTCAGATTCATTAGTAACTTTTAAAATGGAATTGGACAAATATTGAAAAGGGAAAAAAATTACATGCTTATAAAGAAAGAGCAGTGGGGAGAGCTAATTAGCTTTCAATGAGTTAGCACAGGGACAATGGGCTGAATGGCCTTCTCCTATATTGTATGATTTTATAGGGCATCATAAATATGGAATGAGTATGAAGTGTGAAGGGTTTCCATATCACTCGGCAGCTACACAACTTGTCTCATTGGAGGCTGAGGCTTAGCACTCATCTCCAATGGTTTGTTGATGTTACTCCCCAGTCAGATTTGAACTGAAGTAGGTTGGGAATAAGAACAAATAAAAGAATCGAATGTGTCTGAATCAAGTGATCCCACATCCCTTGCCTACTTGTGGGAGTTTAATTTCCTCTGGGGTAGAGCGACATAGGAACTGGAGGAGGTCAACCAGCTCCTTCCACCATAAATCAGGTCACGGCTGATCAGTATCTCGACTCCATTTATCTGCCAATAATCCGTGTCCTTTGGTGCCTTTATCTCATAAAGATCTATCGATCCCAATCCTGAAATCTCCAATTGACCTCGGACATCCACAGCCTTTCAGGGGAGAGAATTCCACATTTTCACCACCATTTCTGCACAACGTGCCAACTAACTTCTGCCTGGCTCTAATTTTAAAGTTAAGGTTCTGGATACTTTCCACCAGAAACAGTAAATAGGTTCTGTCTATCTACCGCATTGAAACCCTTTTTCATTTTAAACGACACGATGAGATCACTTCTTGACCTTCTAAACTCAAAGGAATACAAATCAAGTTTATATAACCTGTCATCACTATGTAACTGTTTACCTATGATTCTAGTTCATCTGGAAATCTGGAACTCTCTCCTCCAAAGTCCTGTTGAGGTCGGAGGTCAATGGAAAATTGCGAAACTGTGATTGATCAAATTTTATTAGATAAGAGTATTTAAGGATTATAGAACCAAGACAGGTAGATGCTGTTAAGATACACGTCAGTGATGATAGAACAGGTTCAAGGGGCTGAATAGACGACTCCTTTCCTATCATCCTCGGGGTGATTTCCTGTCTCCCCCACCCTTGATCGCATACTGATTGGTGTTCGCTGAGTTCAATGATAATGTTAAAAAGTAAAGCACAGACTGTAACAGTTGCTACCATGGGCTTTAATATGGGACAAAAAAACACAATTACCCCATTTTCACTGCCATTAGTAAATTTGGTTCATTACTAATGAATTATCCATGCTCATAGTAGCAGAAAGGAGGTCTTGTGGTGCAGTGGTTGGCATCTCTGCCTCCGAGCCAGAAGCCTTGGGTTCAAATCGCACACCAGGACTTGATGGAAGTTGCATTCATAAAACAACCAAACAGGTTGAGTATCAACTTGTAAATCCTTCCAACACATGCCAACGACAGGCAGTAAGAGTGGGAGAGATTCCTGGTCATCCATGTGATGGAAAGAACATTGACGCCTCCACCATCACTGTCCATAGCTCCAGACTACAACCTGCATGTAAAAGTGCATGTTGCCACAGCAACTCAGGCCCCCTGGGGGGGGGGTGGGTGTCAGGTGGTCAGATGGCTGGTGAGGATCAGATTGATGCCAACAGCACAGATTTCAATCCCTGCACTGGCTGGGGTGGATTCGGGACCTGCCTCCTTGCCCTGCCCTTGGTGGAAGTTGTGACACTATGGGTTGTACCTGCCTTCAAGCACAGAATGAAGTAGTCACAGAAAATATCTTTTAACTGTTTGTATTGAGTAATAAAGAAAATGGTGATTGTCACCAGCCGTGGGACAGGTAAATAGCAATAGTTAGTGCTGGCTCATTACCTGACAGCACAGTATCAATATTTACTCTGTTAAAACTAATGGAAGGCAAGCTTTCTAGTAACCACTTCAGACATGCCTCAAAGTCAAAGAGGTTCTAAGTGCCACAAAATTGTACCTAATATCATGAATGTGTGACTAAATCATGACAATAGGTTAGAAATTAATATGTAAAGAACAGCATTACATTAATATTTCTTTTGTACCCCATCCTCTGTTTATGCTCGTACAGAAAGTGCAGGTTGTTGTCACTGTCCTGGACTATGACAAGATTGGCAAGAACGACGCTATTGGGAAAGTCTTTGTGGGTTATAACAGCACTGCTGCAGAGCTTCGTCATTGGTCAGACATGCTGGCCAACCCAAGACGTCCCATAGCCCAGTGGCACACCTTGCAGAATGAGGAAGACGTGGACATCGCTCTTGGCCTGAAAAAATGAAAAGCCTTTCCGTGTTCCTCCCTTTAGTATTCATCATCAGTGTGTGTAAATACCTCGACCCTCATCAATCCAGCCCCTTCCACTTTGAACATCTCAGAGTTGCTTCTCTCCTAACTCATTCGGTTCCTTTTCCTCCCTCCCACTCCATCATTAAACGTAAATCCGGTTTAAAACAAAAGTTCATTTGGCACTTCATCTCATCTACCCTGTCCAAAACCATCATCCTTTTAAGCAATATGATCTGTGTAGATAGAGCATGATTGAAATAATGTATCTCACAGTTGTATATATACCGTAAAGCAGAAAATGATTTCTAGTCTGTGTGTTTGTATGTTGTTAGCATTTCTTATTCTGTGTATTGTTTTTAATAAGATGTTCTATTTTAAATTATATCAATTGACTGAGAAATACGAAAGTCAATGTTATATATTATGGGTTACATATTTCTTCCGCATTCCAGTGATTTCCTTCTTGTGAAGCCTATAGAGCAAGAGGGAGACACACCGTAGTAAAAATAAGTGAGAGGGACACAAAAGCAAGCTGAAGTAGGTGGCCTGGTTCCGGCACTCTTTTGTGTACTAGGTGTACACTTTGGGAGGAGTTTTTAAATGTTTTTCTTGTTCTAATGTAGTCAATGGCACTATTATAAAGCTATCAGTCATTCCATAAAGGACTGTTTTGTGTATCACTGTGACTGCCTGTGTGTTTAGAAATGTAGGATATTCAGTGGAATAGCAACAAGTTTACTCAGTAGTAATTTTGATTCAGATGTGTGGGTTTACCTGTTTTAATTTTGCCGGGATAATCATTCCTTTCTGCTGCCCTGTCAAGTAGGCTGCATAGCACATCCAGTTCCACTCAAACTCTGCGGACCAATCCAGGACTGAGAGGGCCATGCAGGAGGGCGAGATCTAATTCCCAGGGGATCAGCAGAAATAGATGAAATCACACAGCATCTTTTTCGAGCACTGTGCAATGTAAACACAAAAACGTTGTGAAATAGTCTCCTACCAATGGGCCACGCCTTTAAAATAAGAGCGAGCAGCATATTGAAAGCTTTAGTTATTACTGTTAGTATTCACTTAGCTCAGGATTTTAACAAAGTCGCGCAATGAGCACACTGCGTAAGAAACTGCCACTGAGATGGTATTGTGCGGGTTTAATTTACAACATGATGTCACAACAATAGTTATATATATATATATATATATATAGATAGATATTATATATATATATAAAATAAAAAGACACTGCCAAATAAAGAATTCCGATTCTTTCTGATAGTCGCAACTTAAGTACAGCCATAGCCAGAAGGTGCCCCTTCCCTTTCTACTCACTCAGTCAAGACTATCTAAACCTGCTGTGAGACAAAACACCATAGATAAATGCTAATCTTTATGATAGTGAAGTGTAAAAAGCATTAGCATCAGATGCTGTAGAATGATACTAGTTGCCTTTGTGTATGATTATGTACATTACTTGCCTGCTTGAGTATTTTAAGCGTGACCTTCCTATGTGTGTCATGGATGTATTGCGGTGTTCCTGCTGCCATGTTGCTCGTGAGGTTGCGAGACCTGTGAACCTTCATATTTGGCAAGGTGTTTTTTTCTCAGATTTGAGTTCACTGTGTGTAGTGAATGACATTGTGAAGTTCCTGATGTTTATATGACTTGATATTACACTAGTGTTCAATAAACCGTTTCATTTCCAGTTGATGTTTTAAATGATTATAAAATTTTGTGTGTTACTTACTGTTTGTTTATAAAAAAAATTAAAAGTTGATTACAGATTTAAAGAAGACTGTGTTGAATTGGTACATACAAACATACAAATTAGGAGCAGGAGTAGGCCATTCGGCCCTTCAAGCCTGCTCCGCCATTCAGTAAGATCATGGCTGATCTGATCGTAACCTCCCTCCTACCCCCGGTAACCTTGCACCCCCTTGTTAATCAAGAATCTATCTGGTTCTGCCTTAAAAAATATTCAAAGACTCTGCTCCCACTGCCTTTTCAAGAAGAGAGTTCCAAAGACTCTCAACCCTCAGAAAAAAAACTATTCTCATCTCTGTTTTAAATGGGTGACCCTTTATTTTTAAACAGTGACCCTTAGTTCTAGATTCTCCCACAAGAGGAAACATCCTCTCCATATCCACCCTGTCAAGACCCCTCAGGATTTTATATGTTTCAATCAAGTCACCTCTTACTTTTCTGAACTCCAGTGGGTACAAACCTACCCTGTCCAATCTTTCCTCATAAGACAACTCACCCATTCCCGGTATCAGTCCAGTAAACCTTCTCTGAACTGCTTCCAATGCACTTACCTCCTTCCCTAAATAAGGTGATCAATATTGTACACAGTACTCCAGATGTGGTCTCACCAGTGTTCTATACAACTAAAGCATAACCTCCCCACTTTTATGTTCAATTCCCCTCACAATAAATGATAACATTCTATTAGCTTTCCTTATTGCTTGCTATCCCTGCATACTAACCTCTTGTGATTCACGCATTAGGACACCCAGATCCTTCTGTACCTCAGAGCTCTACAATCTCTCACCATTTAGATAATATGCTTTTTTATTCTTCCTGCCAAAATGGACAATTTCACATTTGCCCACATTATAATCCATTTGCCAGATCTTTGTCCACTCACTTAACTTGTCTATGTCCCTTTGTAGCTTCCTTATGTCCTCTTCACAATTTACTTTCCCACCTATTATTGTGTGATCAGCAAATTTAGCCACCATATCTTTGGTCCCTTTATCAAACTCATTTATATTAATTGTAATTAATTGTAAACAGTTGAGGTCCCAGCACTGATTCCTGTGGCACACTGCTCATCACATCCTGCCAACCAGAAAATGACCCATTTATGGCTACCCTCAGTTTCCTGTTAGCTCATCAATCTTCTATCATGCCAATGAGCTTTTACACCTGGAGCTTTTATTTTCCGCAGTAACCTTTGGTGTAGCACCTTATCAAATGCCTTCTCGAAATCGAAGCACAGCACGTCCACTGGTTCCCCTTTATCCACTGCACATGTGACTCCTTCAAAGAACTCCAACATGATAAACAACATTTCCCTTTCACAAAACCATGTTAACTCTGCCTGATTGCCTTGAAGTTTTCTAAGTAGCCTGCTATAACATCTTTAATAATAGCTTCCAACGTCTTCCCGATGACAGATGTTAAGCTAACTGGTCTGTAGTTTCCTGCTTTCTGTCTCCCTCCCTTTTTGAATAAAGATGCTACATTTGCTATTTTCCAACCTAATGGCACCTTCCCCAAATCCAGGGAATTTTGGAAAGTTAAGACTAATGTATCAACTATCTCATTAGCCACTTCTTTTAAGACTCTGGGAAGAAGTCCACCAGGTGCCAGTGGGGCCCACAGCTCCAACAATTTGCACAGCACCACTTCTCTGGTGATTGTAATTTTCCTGAGTTCCTCCTTACCTTCCAATTCCTGATTTACAGCTATTCCTTGGATGTTACTTGTATCCTCTCTAGCAAAGCCTGATACAAAATATCAGTTCAATTCATCTGCCATCTCCTTATTTTCCATTATTAATTCCCCAGACTCACTTTCTATGGGGCCAATGCTCACTTTATTAACTCTTTTCTTATCTACCATCATTTCTTATCTTACCATCTGTCTTTATATTTCTAGCTGGCTTTCCCTTGTACTCTCCCTCCTTATTAATTTTTTTATCATTATTTTCAGTTCTTTATATTCTGTCCAATCTTCAGATCTGCCACCTGCCTTTGCACAGTTATATGCTTTTTCTTTTAACTTTGATACTATCTTTAAATTTTCTAGTTAATCACGGGATGGTGGGTCCTTTCCTTGGAATTTTTCTATTG